>NC_026003.2:122559879-122834879 GCF_000442705.2 Elaeis guineensis
TTCCCTTAAAAAAAAAAAAAAAAATCAATCCGCATCAAGCTTGACCAAATTTTTATGCTTGAATGAACTCTGCTCTATTTTATCTTCCTATTTTGTGGGAGGTTTTTCTACTCCCTTTTGTTCCATCCTGCTCCAAGGATCTAGAAGTTTTGAACAATTCCGAGTCAGTAATATACTGCCAAACGACCATATGCATCGATTGATCCTGATGCATCAGTGCTCTCCATTCTCGGGCATGACGTGAGGGTTGGATTACGAATAACCATAAAATGTTAAAATATTTATATGGCTAGATCCACATTAACAGCTGAACCTAGTTAAATCCTACAACTTGTTGACATGTCTCTGTCCACCCTAAACCTAATTGAAAACTTGGACTCAAGTTGTGGGCGTTGCACCAGGCGTCATGGCCTGCGTATTCATGTATGTTTTAAAATACAAAATGTATCAAGAGTTGAATTATATGATGCTACTTATCCAAGATATAACAGTTTATATGTACCATTTCGTTTTTTTTTTTTTTTTCCCTTCTTGCTTCGTGAATAGCTCCGTTTCTGGTACAGGGAAGATGTCGCAAAAACCGTTAATGTAGTTAAAACATTGAATTAGAATTAGGATAAGCGCAATTGTTTATGAGGGAAAAAGTTAAAATTAAAAATATTGTCCAACCCATCTCGATCGTCGGATCCAAGTCCGGAAGATGATCAGAGCGGTTCTTTGACTCGATTGCCTTATTTGTTTGGAAACAAGTTCAGACTTGGATCTCAAAAAACTATAAGTATAATCTAAATATAATAAATTTGGTTCGCTCTCTAGCCTCCCAAAAGGCAAAGCAATTAAAACGGTAGTGATGATTCATTCATTTTATAAGGTTTATTACGAATCTTTAACCAGTAGTACGCGCCCTCGCTCTGTGGGCATGGCACGCCTACGTATTCCTCGATGCTATGAAGAAGAAAGATGCATCCCAGTTGAATTAAATAATGCTAATCTTTTATTCAAATTATATAATGTGATGTGCATAAACAAAATCATTCTTATTCAAGCATCTACATAATGGAACCCTCTATCGATAGCTTTGTTTGTGAATCAGGGGTTGCAACTGTTTTAGTTTGGGCCTGGTAGAGCTTGTACGTAGCTTAGCCTACCTGGATTTTGTTGGACCCGAAAAGAACCCAATGTCAAGTTGGCTTGTGCACGAGACACAGGGTTGAGCGACTCAAATCCAAACTAGACCGTAGTCCTCAACCTAACCTGCTCTTTGCTCTAGGATCTAGATGCAATTTAACTAACTCTGACAAAATTCTTGTCCGCTGCAAGTTGATGTACGAAACCTAACTTGGTCGAGCTCCATTAAGCTTGTTTTAAATATATATATATCTATATCCAAAGTAACTGGATCCAATTTTTGATTCAATCCAAATTATGCTCAGAGCTATCAAGTCAAGAAAAATGTAAGATGGGTTGGTTAAAAGCACCGATTTTTAGTTGAATACTAAAAATCAAAGATTTGTATATCCCGTGTCTCTAGAGATAGCAACAGATAAAAGATCACAAAATTTGTCCTATCTATAACCGAATCCGTTGAAAATTTTACTATTCAAATTCATCACAAAATGAATTACAAAATCAACCAAAAATCTCAAACCCATCCCCGCCGGATATCTGAATCCATCCGATTATCATTTATTTGAGTTAGGTTATTTGGTATCCGAACCTATCTAATCTGAGATAATGAAATGAAAAAAAAATAATAAAAAAAATGATCAATATATATTGGAAAAAGTCATTTCTTTCAATTTTTTCAATTTTTGTTTTTTCCATCCTTAGGAATTCAATCAAGTGGGGGACTTAGAGCCTTTCCATCAAAAATCTTTAATCACACAAAAATACCATGCTTCTACCAACATTAAGCTCTCAAAACCTCAAGCGGCCAACTCACAATGCCACAGCCCCCCCCCCCCCAAAGGCCCATGTGCTTAAGAAAAAACCCCAGTCGAATCTTGGAAATCCCTATGAACTCCCTCAAGTACTTTCTTTTCCTTCAAAAAAAATAAAATAAAATAAAAATAAATAATAAATAATTAATAATTAATTAATGTATATAAAAAATATCTAATTATTCAATATTTTTTTCATTTTTTCTTTGATTTTTTTATTTTTTTTTTATTTTTCTGATTTTTTTTTTCTATCCTAAAGAGTCTCAATAAGGTGGAAGGCTTGAGCAGCCAAATAGGGAAGCTTAGGATTTTGTGATGGACATCCATATAAAAGTGAATTCTGATAGCAGGTATATAAGGGATAAATTTTAAATCCATCTCAAATATATTTGAATTTTAATTTTAAATCACAAACATATTCTAAACTCTATAATAGAATATTATTAGATTAGCCTTATTAACTATTAAGATTTAGTTTGTCAGTGCGCTGATGTGTCTACTCAGTATGTGTTCCAATAGGCCAATAATGCAGCGGACTGCATAATTTGCTTCGTTGTTGATCACTCTGATGATTGAAACTGATGTTTTGATGATGTTTGCTTTTAGAATTTAAAAAATATATTTTTTTAATTTTTTAAATTATATTATATCGAAATTGTGTGATCGTCCGTTTGTATCAAAAAAAATAAATAAATAAATTAGACAGAAAATATATCTGTCTGCCATCCCTATCGATTCCTACCCATCTGTTACTTGTTTCCATCTGTTCGTGGGTTACTCAATTATTAAAAAATTATTTATATATTTTACTCAAAAATATAAAAATATATAAAGATATGTACCAAGAAAAAAAAAGTACATTGGACGCAGAATTTTAAAATAATATTTTCAAATAAAAAATATAAAATATGTCATCACTCGGTTGATGTTTGCCGTGAAAGATACGGCAAGGGCGTAGACCTAAACGATGCGATTGGCTTATCAGCCACAGTTGATAGCTCACCAAACATATCGTGTCCCTAAACAGCTTATATTATAAGTAAAGTCGCCATATAAGGCGACCTGCTGGGTCCACTTCTCCGTTAATTACTTAAATTTTTTCCCCTCCGAAAACAAAAACAGGGAGCGGGCCTTTAGCTGCGAAAAGGCCGGGACCCCATCGCATGGCCTTGGCGTGACAACGCGGTGGCCATCCAATGGTCCGAATAAAGCTATCCTTCCACGCGGCCTTGTATCCTTCAGCTTTTTAATCGTCTCTAACCTCTGTCGTCCGAAAAGGTCCCCTGGGACCCACTAAAACCGAAACTTTCTCCAAAAGGCCGTTACGATACGACCCTCTCACGTGCTCCTACCTCCAATCCATGTGGGGACAACCGTATCCAACGGTCCGTATCAAGACTGCAATAGTAGGAGGTCATCTGACCGATCCTGATATTTTTTAGATCTGAGATTAAATAATAAAATTTTTTTTATTAAAAATTAATATATTTTAAATATTAATTATTATTAAAAAAAATTAATTTATGTACAATAATTTTTTATAAATATATTCATTAAGTAACATATAAAATCTATCATTAATCTATGTAATTATTTTTTTATTATAATATTATAAAAATCATCCTTGCACCCTATTGGAATATTAATACAGGACCTGAGCCTGAGACGATCATCCAATTCGACCTGCCCCAGGACCAGCCTTGCATCTAACGGAAGTCATCGCTTTCCGAAACTGATCGCTCTTAAAAGCGAAAACTAACCGGATTAATTTGCAAGACATGTCCAACTCCACCTAATAAACTTTTTTTGTATTATTTATGGTAAATAATCCCTCTCGCCGTTCGATATTTTTCGATGGGCGATTCTGCTTGCTAACCCGTTAATAATTTTTTTTTCAATTATATTATCATTATAAACTATATTACCGAGTGCTCCAAATTTAGTTCGTGCCTAATTAAATAAAGATAGTGGCATTTTGGGAATAAAAGTAAAATCGAACTTGCGCGGAAGGCGGAAGAATCCTAGAAGTCCGCCTGACGTTTGTTTTATATTTGGAGGTGGTGCTACTCACACCGCATACGCTCCTTCATAAAAGCCGGCCAACCATCACCGTTTATCTCTGAAGGGAAATTTTAGTTGACACAGAGCGATGAGTGAAGAGCTGAGGAGGGAGTACGAGATCGGAGCACAGATCGGACGGGGGAGGTTCGGCACCGTATACCGGTGCGTCTCGGCGGAGACCGGCGAGGAGTTCGCCGTGAAGTCCATCGAGAAGGCCCTCCTCGCCGACATCATTGACCGTGAGTGCGTCGAGCGGGAAGCCAAGATCGCACAGCACGCCGCCGCCGGGAACCCGCGCGCCGTCCAGGTGCAAGACGTGTACGAGGACGAGGAGTGGCTCCACGTGGTGATGGAGCTGTGCCCGGGGCCGGACCTCTTCGATCGGATCAGCGGGCGGGGTGAGCCGCTGTCGGAGGCGGAGGCAGCGGTGGTGATGGCGCAGCTGATGGAGGCGGTGGCGGTGTGCCATCAGCGGGGGGTGGCGCACCGGGACATCAAGCCCGACAACGTGCTTTTCGACCGGGTTGGGGGGCTGAAGCTGGCGGACTTCGGGTCGGCGGAGTGCTTCGGGGACGGGCGGCCGATGCGGGGGCTGGTGGGGACGCCATACTATGTGGCGCCAGAGGTGGTGGCCGGGAGGGACTACGACGAGAAGGTGGATGTCTGGAGCGCTGGCGTCGTTCTCTACATAATGCTCTCCGGGATGCCGCCCTTCTACGGCGACACGGCGGTGGAGATCTTCGAGAAGGTGCTCCGGGCCAACCTCCGGTTTCCCACTCGGATCTTCCGCACCGTCTCTCCGGCGGCCAAGGATCTCCTCCGCCGGATGCTCTGCAAGGACGTATCGCGAAGGTTCTCGGCGGAGCAAGTCCTCGGTATGCCTCCTCCTCCGATCCCGTGTTTTCTTTCTTCATCTTTGGGTTCCGATCTCTTTTTCTAGCGCTTCTTCCGGTTTTACTTAGCTTTATAGGGTTTCTTCTCGGATCTATCTCGTTCTTTGAAAATCCTGCATCTGGGAGTTGAACTGGCGATTTTCCCCTTTCTTGGTTTATTTTTAGCTGCGGTCTTTTTTTTCCTTCTCCTTTCTTTTCTCCTCCAAGGTCTTGTGTTTTGGATTAACATATACAAAAAAGATTGGGACTCGGATATTTTTGTTATACGACGATCTTTTTGCGGTATCTTGTGATTTTTTTCTCCGTTCTTTGCTATATCCATTTTTTTTTTTTTAATTTAAAGGAATTCCACATGGTTCCTGCATCGAATCTAATTGTATATTTTTGAAAAAAAAAAATGATTTGCGCTCCTCTTCTTTTTGTTAAAAAAATATCAGGGCATCCGTGGATAACCAGTGGCGGGGGACTGAGACCAGCAGAAGAGGAGGCAAACTAGAAAGAAGATTAAAAGAGGTTGAGATCGGGCTTCGCGTACAAATATACTGTGAATACCATCGCCGTATATAAATGTGCCCTTTTTTGTTCATTTTTCAGAAGGGATTCCGGAGCTTGAGGTCTTCATGTGAGATAAAGATGGGATTTTTTCTGATCTTTTCGATCTCCTTAACGTTCGAGTGTACATATTTTTTTTTTTTCCTAAAGAAAGGAATAAAGTCGAGTATCTGCAATTTTTCTTTTTTTTTTTTTTTGGGGGGGGGAAGCGCTGCGTGGTATACTGCTATTGTGTCATATAAAGAGAGATCCAAGTTTATGGAATTTGCTTTTGCTCTTATTTTCGTGAAAGGCTTCTTTGTTGGAATGTTCTTGATTTCGCTTGTTGTGGGGCCTTCCAACGGACAGACTGAGGGAGTGGAATGGCATATTCGGTGGTTTATGCTATCCTTCCCTCTCTCTCTCTCTCTCTCTTTTTGTCTCACTGTTGCTCGACGGCGTGCATTTTCCTAGCAGAAACCTGATAGTTTGACCGGCCTGCCTGAGAGATAGGCGTGGCTGCTTATTCTCCCTCCATCACTTATGTGGATCATGTATTCTTTCTAAATTCTTCAAGAACGGTATAAAAAAATTGCTAATTCGTGCAACGCCAAGTATGTTAGTCCACCTGTGGGCCCCTGGAAGAAGGAATATTTTTTGATTTCTGCCAAAGAGGTACTTTGCATTAAGCAAATTCTTGCGACTTGGTTGGCCATCGAAAATGCATATTCAAAGAGTTGATGTTCCAAGTCTCACCTACGATCCCTTCAAAAATAAAACCCTTCAGTAGACTCTCAACAAGTTGAAATTCAACCTCCAAGAAAATTGCACATCAAACGACTGTCAAGAGGATGATGTGATGTCGATAAGGGAGAAAGATTATAATCACTTGATTGTTTTCGTCGAACAAAAAAAAAAAAAAATGTAAATAAAAAAATACTTAAATAGATAGAGGGATCATAGTTTGTTGTCATTGCTTCTTCTTGTATGGATACCATATAATTAATTCATGATTTCCTGCCTCTTTTCATTTGCTTCCTTCTTGTCAAAATTTGTTGCTACCGAATCCATTAGCTCATGCCAATTATATTTCCAAACTTAATATGTTGGCCAACTCTGATCCACTTTTTTATTTTAATTTTTTATATGAAAAGAAACTCACCAAGCATGCAACTGGCGTGGAGCTCAATTCCCCGCATCTCCACTCTCCATGTCCTATAATTTTCTTTTATTTTATTGGTCAGTAAAATGTGAGATAAGTTGCCACTACTTTGTTTTATAAAAAACAAATTATTCAAGAATATTTTACTAAATAATTTTAAAAAAAACCTGTTAGGCTATAGTACTATGTTTGGAGAGAAATTAGATGATAGTACTACAGTTATATATTTTCATCGCTTCCTATGCTACATGCTCCACATCATAATCCCCCACTCCCTTCTTGTTTGATGTGTTGTCACAGTGCCCAGTACCTTGTGAACTAGTGCAACTCAAATCCTACAAATTACACTAATTACCTCCTACAATATTTAACAAAGAATAGGGTAAGGAATATAGTTGTGCAACAAATTGTTACTCTATGTCAGTTATATATTAACAAAGTTATACCTTAAGACTCTAATCTGTCTTACTTATACCCCCTGTTTTCCTTTTAGCTCTGGCCTGTATTGTATCAAAAAAAAAAACAAAAAGCAAATTATGACGCATGTCATGACTGATTAGTCTTTTTATATATATATATATTCAGAAAAGAGGGAAGGTTTCTGTGGTCCCAGTATCATGTAATTGTCCATGGGCTGGAGGAAAGCAGATGAGTCATGACTTTGTGAACTTTTTTTTGTCTTTGCATAAAATATGCAAGTTTTTATTCGTGACTCACCTTAACTTGCTTCACAATTCCTTGCCTTACCTATTGCGACGCATCCAGGAAAAAAAATTTCATTGCAACGGTGATATCATATTTTATCAAATAAAAAAAAAAAATCGATGATACCACGTCAAATTTATCACAATCCAATAAAAATATTTGTATTTTATCGATTACAGTGTATTTTATCGATTTCCGTGATGACACCCCACACTGTCCTATTGATTTTCGACATTTTATTAAATTGTTATAAGTTTGACATGGTATCATCGTTGCAATAAAAATCTTCTCTCATCCACCACGGGGACAACCTTGATGTATCTTGCATCTAAATGGACTGCTAAGGGGCAATCAAAGACCGCATATGGAAGTAGGGCCTATGAAATATCCTCCGCTGGAGATGATTTGTGTATGGAGAGGCCGTTGTAGCTATCTTGGCCCTGATGAAGACTTGTTATCTGTCAATTACATCAAAATTCATGATATTATTACACCCAATCACCTAATAAGATAATATTTTTAATGGCAGAAGGTGCCTAAGAATACAATTATCGATCTCAACAACGGCAGTCGAATGCATAGGTGTTACAAAATCACGGCAACTAATTACATAAGTTGCGACTCAAAACCACTTGAGTAACCGTTTGTCCTGCTCAAAACTTTTCTATAAATCAATTCTTGCATCCAACGGTTGTCCAAAAAAAAATTGTCCCTCGATCTATTCCCACAGAAAAATTTTTCAGGCATCGATTAGGATATTAAGATTCTCCTATGGCACTGATGATATCCGACACTAGTAATTCCACGGATATATTTTAGCTTCCATATGGTGGCGGGTCCAACATTTAAATGGTGGAATTAATTAAAGTTGCATCCTACTCTTGTATAGCTCTTTATATTAATAAAGATTGGGTGGCTTATAGCCTCCCATATTCTCAAAAAATTAAAAAAAAAAAAAAAAAAAAAAGGGCCTCAATCTCAGGGAGATAGCTCTAATTGGGCGAGACGAGGGTCTATAAAACCACTCTCGAATGATTGGGATAAGGCTAGATGAAAATGATCATAATACTATACATATTGCATCGACGAAAACCTTTTAAAGAATTTGCTTTTGGTTTTTGAGAACCTTGCTGGATTCCTTTTGTGCTTTTGCTGCAGCCAGAAGGTGTTGGACGATGTGGTTTCCATACCTTCCAACTTTGAAATCAAAAACAAGGGTTCAGTTTGACTATACGCCGTTGATCTGATAGCCGTCGGCTCTTATCTCTCTCCGGCACGCATGTTAGGACCTCGCGACTTGGGACTTGTGGTTTCTTTCATAAAAGAAAGCTTAGGTATTGTCCGCTTGTACAACGCTGAAAAGTTCCTGGCCAAGATTTCGGCTAAAAACTAGCGCTGCATGGATTCAAGGGTCAAATAAAATTACATGACCAAAGGGTCAAAAAAATGATGCTACGTCACCTAGGGAATCATAAAACGTCTCTATTTTATTGCCCAGCCTCCGATTAATATTTGTAAGAAAAGAACTCAATTATTTCTCGGCCATTTGGTAACTGGTTCACATGTTCAACCTTTAATGCTTGCTAAAGAAATAGAGTGAAAGTGGATCGATTAATATCACTTTAAATTTATTTTTATATTCGAATCTATTTAGATATGATAAAAATATAAATATCTTATTAATATTTATATTCACTTCTGCCAAAAAAAAATATATGAATATAGATGTGCAATTATCTAATCCATATTCAAATATTTAATTTTATTAATAATTTTATTTTTATTTTATATAATTTTTACTGTTAACGAAATTATATAATAATATTAATATGTTATTAATTTGATTAATCATCTACTTACTGATAGTTTTGATTCTTTGGTTATAAAATTTAATTAATCAACTTATATCCATATTTATGTCTATATTCTTAATATCTAATTTGTGTATATACCTATTTTAAATAAATATAAATATGAATTTTTACGTTCAATCATCTGTATTTATATATGTATTTGCCAAACGAAGCAAATATAAATATGGACATACCGATTTATGATTCATATTCTGTCTAATTTTAAAAAAGCCTTGTTAACGAAGGAGTCATGGTTTCGATTCCCTTGTACTAAAAAATGTTCTCATGACACACGTCATAACCGCCACCGAACTCTCTTGCTTTGATGTATGCATCTCCATATCTTTTTTGATTGAGGCTTGAGTAGTCCAAATAAACCCCTCTAGTCTTCTTGGGGCTTTCTATAGAAGAGGAGATGAGGCGTGCACCTTATTGTGGTCCTTGCATTGAACATTCGTATGGAAGGATGCGAGATTCTCCTTCTCTTAAAAATTCAGTCTTTGCCTTGATGACTGGTCCCAAACCTATTAGATATGCCTTCTTTTGACCGATTTCCTCTATTGTACACCGCATCTCGATCGGTTTGCTTCTCCAATGCCTAGCAAGATATACCCGTTCTAATGGAGCTCCTCCAGTTAACAGCATATATGACAACGTAGGTACGAGAGGCACAAAGCTGACACCCTATATAGCTAGCATGTTCCCAACAACGTTACACCCAATTAATGCATCACAACCATCGAAACCAATCAAATAATCATAAAACTTTGTTGTGGAAATTGTTCGGAAATCTACCTACGTCACCTAGATTTAGATGTGATAGGGCCTATTCATGCATTATGATCGATGACACCAGCCATGACATAACTCTCTCTCTCTCTCTCATTTGATCAAAAGTAAATCAATCACTTGCATCAGACAATGACCTAAAATATTGATTCCTTGTCGATTCCATCGTATATCCCAAAGAGGAATCTTAGTAAAGCACCATGCAGTTAGGAAACAACATTCTCCTTTCATAAAAATGACATCCAATGCTTTGCATGATCGTGGTTTAGAGGAGGTAGGTGTGGGAGAGAAGATAATTATGGCATTATAAACTACAATGTGATATAGTTTTATATTGAAAGAAAATTAAAATTATATACGTGTATCTCATTACATGCATGCCAAGTAGTCGTATGCTTTCAGTTAGCATTATCCATTTTCTACTGATACCTCCCCCTTTGTACCCCCTCTCTCTTTGACACACACACACACACAGAGATAGAGAGATGATTTAGCCAAATCTATAGTAATTAAATGAATCAATTTTGCATATCCATGATTTCAGGATACTTGTTAAAGCAAACTGTCAACCGTCACAACCTCTACCTTGGAGTGCTGATCCTAGATTTTTAGAGATAACAAACCAAACCAATCACTAATTTCTATACCACCTTTCTTCGCCAACTCCCAATTTTTAAAGTCGAGCACCAGGGAGCCACATGATGGTGTCTCTTCTTCTCCAATCCAGTTTTTTTATATCCTGTGAAGTGATCCCAGAGACCACTCCAATTAAAGATGGGAGAAGAAGTAAAAGACTTGGCCCCTCGTATTGAGAAAGCTTTGTCAATGTTCACTACCACGTGGTGGGGAGAACTTTATGGGGTGGAAGCGAAGCATAGTTTCATCCCATGAGTCCACACCTACACCCATTTAAGCCTCAATTCTTTTTCTGCCTTATACTAAATAAAGTTTGAAAAAGAAGTAACTTTTTCTAGGGTATGATAACTAATTGTTTAAAATAATACTCCAGATTTGAATTCTTGATTTCTTGAAAAACAAGCCTTTAGAGATGAATTGTTTGGCCACCGATGCTAATAATTATTGATAATTAATTTAAAATAATTTTAATGAGATGGCTTTTTTTGGTTCGTTTGGAAGAAACAAACTGGATCTCATGCCCAACGGAACATCTCTTGTTACACTAAAATGTTGACGCCGTGCATCACATGTTAAGGTGCACATGGTGCACGCACATCAATATTAGTACCCCCATGACATGCATAAATGAGATTAGCCATCTTGCATATTTTAGTAATTTATAGAATATAGGGGTGTTTGGTTGGGAAGAGCTGAGGCATCGAAGGTTGGAATGAAAATGAGAATGGATGATTTTCTTGCCAACAATTTGGTTGAGAAAAATTTCATTCCGATTCTGATTCTGGAGCTATCCAATCCTCTTAAAACATAATCTCAACTCTTATCTAAAGATTTAAATCTTCACTTCAATTTTGATTATAATCATGAACCAAATATTTAAAGGGATATAGCTATTTCAATTTCTATGCGAATTTATTCCGATTCTAATTCAGCAATGGGTTAGCTAAGTGGTTCTGCTTAATCCACTTTCAAAGTCAAGATAGGTAAAACATCAACCGTTGAGTCTGATCCTTGTTTTGTTAAATTAATTTTATATTCCCAATTAACGGGCATCCACCGTACAGAAACAAATTAAGTCTCTTCTTTTCTCCACAAACATTATAATTTTTCCTCGTATGCATAATGTTTTTCTTTTTATTTATTTATTTTCATTATTTTGCTCAAAAAAGCATATCCTTTCCTGTACAGTGGACAATAACCCAGCATACGAGATGACGCTCTTGGTGTAAAGCATGACGGTGGTGTTCTCAAGTATTTGAGCAACGCGACTTTAACAGCTGCTAACTATTTTTAAAAATAAAAATTAAAAGTGATACTCCCACAATTTTTTTTTTTCCTTTTTTTTCCCATGCTGCCACTGTTATAGTTAGAAAATTCTCTCTCTCTCTCTCAAGAGAAACAAAACTATATTCTCTCCATCTGGATCATGTTTTGTGACCAATTATTAGAAAACCACCCCAATTATCATCAAGATGCAGTGTATTTTAACTATATGATTGCTTCCACAAGTCATCCATTCCATCGTTGTCCATTTGTCGCATGTCAGGATCGAATTTGCCCTCATCACGCCCCATGCGTTCTTATGCACCGTGTCCTTGTAGCTGACGTTCATCCACGAGTGTGGTTTCAAATTATGAAAAAAAATATCAGGTAAAAAGAGCTTCACCGTGCCACCTATACAAAGTTTAAGCAATATGTTAGAGTGATTTATGTCATCAAGCATTAAAAGCTATATTAGATTTCATTTTTTAAGGAACATGAAAGCCTTAATGCTCGAAAGGTACTTCATGACGGAACGAAACACGCCATGCGACGTGATCTTATCAATGAGTGCCACGAAAGCATTCTTCACCGACTTCGGCAAGGAGCGCTTGGTGAATGAATTGACCCTGGCCTCTTCTACGTCCCCTCCATATTCCAAGTCATGCTAAAGTCCATTCTCCTTGGATGTTTGTTAATTAGTACGTTAGGAGTCGATAGAGATGGATGGGGAGGAGTGCACCTCTCTTCACCATTTATTTTTGATGCAGTTGGTTCCGTGGCGGAAGGAACGATACGTGTCACTTTAAGTTTTTGGGCCTCGCATCATCTGTCACTTGTGGGGGAGTTGTCCAATTTACTGGACCCCCATACCAATGATGATTTCCGTCATCGTCTTTTCTTAGAGTTGGGGTACCGTCCAGCTGAACTTTATGTTTCGCAGGGAACAACATGAACTCTTACGACCCAATTCATCAATTTACCTTCACGGTTGTTTGCCCGCCTTTTCTTTTTCTTTGTTTTTTTTTTGGTGCTGTTCCTAGCTGAGGCAGAACGCTATTACGTACGAAGGAAAGAAGCTTGAGTTAGCCCATTGAGGCTCGCAGCCGCAGGAACCCCTTGGTCTAGATGGACTCAAATCTGCACAGTTACCAAGAAAATCCGCTGCCTGATTGGCTTCGTACATAAAGAAACTACGAAGAGCAAATCAGATCGTTCTAATTATTCTGAGGGCAATATGGTAGGAAGTGGCACAGGCACTCCCATTGATCCAATTAAACCACCGTCAAAGGATCTCCTTCCAGGACAACGCCCGCCCTTCAACGGGAAGTAAGTTCATCATGTGTCACCTGTACCAAAACTCTGTAACTCTGCATGTCACTACTCTAATGTTTTCTAGCAGCGCATAGGATTCCATTATCCATCTACAACGTGGCCTAGATTTTCCCCGAGCCAAACCCAACAACCGTCAATTAGGTTGGTGACGTGTACAGAGCATGGGTTGCATTTGGATCATGCAGGTTGGAAAAGAGCCATGGGCTGAAACGTGACTAGCAGTCATATGACGGTCTACCTAACTCACCCACATCACCCCCTAAGCAAGCATCATGACTCATTAGAAAAAAATATGATATTCACATGAATACATCATAATGTATTATGTAAAATAGAATCAAATTAATTGATGAACTGCATAAACAAACGCAAATAATTTGGATCAAAACCACAGCTGGGGCATCAACTTGTCCGGGACAAAGATTTGGAATGCGGAACGGGTGTGTAAAATCGTCAGACAATTACTTGTATATTTAAATATACTTACGATAACCATGAACAATAACAAAAGAAACACAATCAACAATAATGATTGCATCATTCATTTGTTATCCACTATCCTTCCTTGAATAAGTATGCAAATAATTCATGAATGACTAACGAAATTGTGCTTCTTCATGTAATACTTGATTAATTTAATCATCTCAAATAATTCAAATAAAAAAAATTTAGGGGAAGAAAAAAAAATAACAATCTAATTTGAAAATCTATAAAAATATTTTACTATTTCCAAATTGCCACACATGCAACCAAGGTTTTACAGCTCACCTCTAGATATCATTCTACTCCCTATGTAGCTGACCTTCATTGAATGCTCCGACATCCTAGCCCCAACAATACAGAGACCCGTAGAATCCTGTGGTCATACAAGATAACTCTCACACATTTTGAGAATGAAGATTTTCAGAGAGAATTCCCTCAGGACCTCCTTGAGCAAGTGGATGGAGAAGGTCAGAGAGTGACTTGATTTGTGCAACCAATAAAATGTCCCCAGTGCTCTCTAGTCAGGAAGAGCAGACCATTCCAAAAGATGTCCCAGGGGCCGCATGACCAGGTACGTGGACGAAGAATGCAGGAGGATCATCAGTCTCATCTTTATTGAGCATCCATTATTCCGGGAAGTGCTTGATCAAGCTAGGAAGGAGTATGAATTCAAGCCTGACTCCAAACTCTGCATATCCTGCAATGAGAACATCTTCCTTGACATTCTTCATGATGTTGGTTCAAAGCAGAACCAAAGGTTCTTCCGGCTGTGTTGCTAGAAGTTTGATCTTTCTCGTTTCCTCTGCTCCCCCCCACCCCCCCGCATAAAGGCCTACATAAGAATCTAAATGGCATAACATAAAATGCATTCGATGTGTTAATGCATGACATAAAATACTGAGCAGCAACATCAGACCGTTGGAAGAAGAAACAATGATAAGCTGAGATTCCGACCAAGGAGTGCGATTTTTTTGATGTAACAACAGGGGACTAGAAGAAAATGTGCAGAATAAAGGAAAAAGTGTAAAGGAAAATCAAAAATAAAAACTAGTGAGTGAAAAGGACTAAAATGATGTGTCAAATCATCCATAAATGAGCTACGCAAGTAAACATAGCACAGAGATGTAAAAAAACGACTATCTATTACACTATGTTCATTGATCTGATGACTTCAGAACATTATCCCACACTATCAGCTAGTTCCCATCTATTAGTAATGATTTTGATCTAGAGCCTCCTGCACAATTTTTTGCACTCTCCTGTCTTCTCATACAATGAAAGATATATGATAATAAATCCTTGCACTCTAAGAGCCATCTATCATACAGAGCTTGAAAGATTTTTCAACAGAATTACCATTTGTATATTCTGAAACCCATTCACCATTTACGCCTTGAAAGATTATAAGGTATTAAGGTTTCCCTGATAAACATTTTAGATTCCCTTTTATAAAACAGCCATGTCAAGGTGTAGATTATATTGCCATCCTCAAATATTCAAGGGCCTGTCACTGCAGTTTTTGTGTTTTTGTCTCTACAAATTAGTGAAATATCAAATGGAGGTTGTTGTGTAAAAATGTATTTGCCCAAACCTTCTGCCATTACTTGCTTCAATTTTCACTCTTGTTTGAAATAATAAATCTTTGTGACCAAAAGCTCCAAAGACATTATCACTTGATTCATCGTACATGTTGTTCAGTCTAGTTCACTTTTCTTCTTCAGTTTTTGAAGACAAAAGCAATACCAAATGAGCCCCAAGTCACTGAGCTTCAAAATTTTTAAATCCTTGCAACATATGTTAGCTTACACACCCCCGCCGCACCACCCCCCCCAACCCCAACCCCAACCCCAACCTCAACCGCGATCCACAAAAGGAAAAAAAGAGGAGAATAGTTAATACCGACTCTACAGTTTCTGACGTTGTGATACCAAGCTCAAACTTGGAAAGCTAATAATAAGTGATCATGGATACCTGGGAACCATCCAGAAGCAACAATTCAGATCAGTACTTCACAAATGTCAAAGCATGAGTTCCCTGTTACAGCTCATAAGATAGTATATAAGATATTAAAGCTGAAACAACTACATTTGTAGGCATCACATATTTCTATAGCACGGTATAAACTTACATGCTAACTATAGAAAGAGAATGATTCCCAAACTTGAAGAGATTTACTAAGATTAGTCCACATTACTCCTCAATCAAAGTTTGAGAATGCTACTAGATCAAAGTAGACAACAGGATTGTAAATACAGAACCAAGATTATTGTTTCCATTGTGGGAAAATCTTCATTAGTAGTAAATTTACAAATTGTCAAATTACCACAAATTACTGATCCCTGCCTTATTCGAGGTGCATGGCTATTATTGGTGAGAAAAATGTCTTTTCTCAGAAATTTACATCGCAGTTATTTTATAATCAGTCAAAGAATCAAAAGTATTGGAGATAATCCTATCAAAACTTATTTTGATGATCTGGCCAGGCCTAATTTGGTCTTAAAAAAAATGATCAAACGTTGCAGATGGCTAGCCACATGAAGTACTTCATGGGCGAGGCACATTTGTGGTCCACATGGTTCCAGCCATCATTCATCATAAAGAACATACAATATGGCAGGAGATGTCCACATTTTGTTTAAGCATGGCACTGTAGCATCTCTCTTGCTTCTACAGAGATGCCTCTGCATAGGTACTTCTCAAGGAATCCTTCTACGGAAATGGATTGTGATCCAGGCCCGTAGAAATAATCTGCTCCTCTCTTTCCAGAATCCATTGTTCACATAATTTTCTTTCAGGGTAAGTGTTACCAGAAAAGTTTCGCAGCCAGAAGCAGCTGTGTTGTAGATGCAGAAGTGATGAAATTATTTTGCTGAAGACGCTCTTCAGTTGTTCTTCTCTTGTTCCCAGTGACACTTCGAACCACAAGAAACATAAAATTTTTCAATCAACCCATCAAATATTGTACTAGCTCTTACCATAATATTTCAAATTTCATCAGAAATTCTGAGAAATCAAAACCAAGATTTTTTGTGTTGGCTAAAACCAATATGAATTCAGTGAAAACTGACTAAACTGTACTTGGCTGGAGTCATGAAAGGGTGGATGGATGGGATTGGAAGGATGGATG
Source organism: Elaeis guineensis (assembly GCF_000442705.2). Lineage (NCBI taxonomy): Eukaryota > Viridiplantae > Streptophyta > Magnoliopsida > Arecales > Arecaceae > Elaeis > Elaeis guineensis. The sequence continues at coordinate 122,576,655 of NC_026003.2, forward strand.
GCCTCCATCCATCATTTGGTTCAAAAAGTTACAGGGATAATGGATAAAAGAGGTATTGCCCATCCACCTTGGACCACTAATTTGCATCCTCCCAAATTAGGAGAATGAAGGAAAGATGGATGCAATATTTGAAGGATGGACTTTTACATTAATAAAATTACCCCTCATTATTGTTTTTTGATAAAACTATAATACTTCTTCACTTTTTCATTCATATTATTTAGATATATTTTTATATATACTATTAATTATATACTATTAAATATCATTAGTCATTATTTTAATTTTATTATATAATTTTCATAATTATAATTAAATAATTAGATTATCTTCTATTTTCTTATTTATATTTACTATTTTTTAATTAACTATTTGTATAATATAAATTAACTATTTAAACTAAATTATAAATAAATTAGTAATTTATATAATTAATTCAACAATAATTAATGTATAAAATCATGTATCAAATTAAATATTTATATAATTATAGATTATAAATATTATAAGTTTATACATTATTTACTTCTTTAGTATAAATATTGTAAATTGATAATAATAATTGTTGGGTATAAAATACCCCCAGCCGAAGTCCTCCACAGAATCAACGGCTCCGCCAGCAAAGCCAACCTCAAAAGAAATCTCCGCCCGGGCTCCCACGGGAGCCGGACTTCATCCTCGACGACCAACAACTTCAGCTACAAGACAGCTCCGCCCGGACTCCTACGGGAGCCGGGCCCCGCCGACGACTCCAACGACTGCAGACAGACTTCATCCGGACTCCTACGGGAGCCGGACTCCGCCGACAACTTCGACCTCAAGAGGACTCCGCCCGGACTCCTACGGGAGCCGGGCTCCGCTTTCAGTACCAACTGCTGGTAAGCTCCGTCCGGACTCCTACGGGAGTCGGACTTCACCTTTAACTTTGTTTGCAGTGGACTCCGCCCGGACTCCTACGGGAGCCGGGCTCCGCTCTCAGTACCAACTGCTGGTAAGCTCCGTCCGGACTCCTACGGGAGCCGGACTTTACCTTTAACTTTGTTTGCAGTGGACTCCGCCCGGACTCCTACGGGAGCCGGGCTCCGTTCTCAGTATCAACTGCTGGTAAACTCCGTCCGGACTCCTACGGGAGCCGGACTTCACCTTTAACTTTGTTTGCAGTGGACTCCGCCCGGACTCCTACGGGAGCCGGGCTCCGTTCTCAGTATCAACTGCTGGTAAGCTCCGTCCGGACTCCTACGGGAGCCGGACTTCACCTTTAACTTTGTTTGCAGAGGACTCTGCCCGGACTCCTACAGGAGCCGGGTTCCGCCCGCAACTTCAGCTCCGAGAGGGTTCCGCCCGGACTCCCACGGAAGCCGGGCTCCACCCACGACCCCAATCGCAAGGAGGACACCGCCCGGATCCATATGAGGGCCGAACTCCAACCGCTGCCGAGCTTCAGCCGGCAGATCTGCACTCCCAGGCCACAATCACGGCCACGATCCTGCTCCACTTCCTGCGGCGAACTCCGCGCAGCTCCATCACTCCCTGACAGGTCGCAGTAACGGTCGCAACACTGCTCCACTCTCTACGGCGGATCCCGCGCCCACGCGGCTCCATTACTGCCTGACAGGCCACGATAAACGGCCGCGATCCTGCTCCACCTCCTGCAGCAGATATCGCACGATTCTCCCATCCGCTGGCAAGACGTCGCAGCATCTGCATCCCACTTCCCACGGCAGATTCCACGTGGCACGCCCCAGTGATGGCCACGGCTCCGCTCCACTACTCTTCGCAGTAGATTCCTCCTGACTAAGGGCGGCCCACTACCTGGCGGTTACAAACGTCGCCATCAATCCGTTACCTCCCCCGCCTATAAAAGGGGGACCCAGATACGTTATTCTCTAAGCTCATTTCTTATCTCAAAACTTTGCTAAATTCTCCGTTCGAGCACTCCATTCTTGTTGAGGCAGAGAACTGACTTGAGCGTCGGAGGGTCTTGCCGGAGCAACCCCACCTCCGGTTTAGACTTCCTTTGCAGGTCCCGGCGGCGACCGCGGCTTCCCCGACTCCAGCTTCTCCGGTGCAAGCAGATTTTTGCACCAACAATAATATTTTTATTAAAGGATAGTATAGTAAAAATGTTATACAAATATCATCTATCCATTTTCTTGTTTCTCCTATATCAAACAAAGGAGGAAATCATTTCCACTCATTCTTCCATGTTTCACTAAACATATTAGAGGATGAATGAAAAATCTAGGATTTTCCATCCATCCTTTCCTCCATCCATCCTTCTTTTAATCCATCTTTTGTACCAAACAGAGAGTTAAGACCAAATACATATCATTGTGTAGATGGCCAGGTTGAGCAAATCTTTAAACTCTATCCTCTTCTTTTGAGTAGAATTTTAAACCTATACTATTCAAATCCAAGAAGCATTCAATTGAGATTGAACTAAGATTTGCAAGTCCTGAGATGATATGTCGAGCTCCAAATTTACATGAAAAATTGCATTTTTTAACATAGGTTTGGCCATCTGATGCAGGCAAGGATAGAGTCCACCTCTCTCACAATGTCAAAATACAACTAAAACAAGGACAATATGGGAAGCTATATGAATCTAGGGGAAAAGCTGAAACTAAATAATGACTAGTAAAGTATAAATAAAGGTTGTCAAATTTAAGGTCCACCTTGTGACATCAATGGGATGACTGGTTGCACCCCTGTTCCTTCCCAACCGCCAGCCTTGCACAACAAATCTTCACAGGGCCGCAATGAAGGAATCCAACCCTCACAAGCCCTCCTCTTGAATCCACAACCTCACTGCCATTTTCCTCATTGCCTCACACCACGAGTGACTCGAGAGAGCTCAATTCCAATTCACTATGAAAATTGTAAAGAGTACATGGCTCACTGTGATATACTAGACCCCATATATAGGTTAGGACTTATGGGTGCCTTGGAACTTGATGCATTATGAAATCAAACAAAAGGAATAACTTGAGCCCATAAATGGAGACTCTAGAGCATTCGACCCTAAGCTATGGATGTTCAATGTTCTAACATAGAGATTGGAACATCAATTGCCCCCAACTCCAATCCACCATCAAATGCTAACAAATGGTTGACACCATGATGGCATGGATGGATCAAGTGCCTAAACTGACCCATCAGATCAATTCAATGCAAAAATTGGGATATGAGATCTGGATTTCTTCTTCTGGTGCCCTCAATCAAATCTCTTATACATACAGTTTGATGTTACATTGTTATCAAGCAATAAAATGATATGCATGTGTGTATAATCTAAAATGATGTCGAAAATGTTTTTTAAACGTTTCAGTTTTGTAAAATTTCAATTGTTCCAGCATAAAACCACCTATACAAAATACATTGGAGATCCTAAATATATCCCATATAAGTTCTTAACTTCATCATATTCTGATTTTTATATTATTCATATTTTTTTAACTTTTATGCTGAAACTGGTGAAAGTCAATCTAAAACTGCCAAACTGGTAAAAGTCAATCCACCTTACTGCAAAATAGAATTATCAACCAAACCACTAAAAAGCAAGACTCCACCAAATGAAACATGCAAATACTCAACCATCATCGTAATCCAGCTAGTCAAATCCCCACAACCACTATCTCCAAGCACTTGATTCAAATGGACCAGCATCACCAATATAACATGGCATCTTCGCTTCCCCCATACTGCCACAACCTCCTCAGGCAGTGGTCCATGTTCCCCATTCACAAATCAACAGCAAACATGGACCCTGCAGTGTTGATGATAGCCCACAAACAGAACATCACAAGAGTCACACAAGTTAATCAACACTCGAAGGAAAAAAAAAAAGAAAAAGATGATAAAAGGAAGTTTGTAACAAATGTTGCACTCTAATTAGAGCTGATCATGGGCTAGGCTTGGACACAGAAAATGTCAAATTTTAAATAGGCCTGGCCCAAAGCCCTACTAAAACTGAATATAGTTTAGGCCCGGTCCATGATCAGTTCTAACTCCGATGTGCATGCATTCTATTCCCAAATTGGTATTTGACATACCATAATACTAAGAATCCCTAATGACTTTTACCCAAGCAACTAGAATGCCATTACTTGCATATGCATCTAGTATTGATAATTATGGTATAATTGGAAAAAATTATTTGAACATTTGTACTGATTCCACCCACAAACCTATTATGAAGCAGGGTACCTAGCATAGGATATTAATACAATGCGAGTCGGATACACCGAAATGGTAAATTTTTAAAACAAATAGGATATACTATAGCGGTGCTATGGTAATAAAAAAATATATATTGTTCACACTTATATAAAAATGCATCCATAAAGAAAAATGATCTATTACAATAATGTAGCCCCTATTCTATAGAGTAACATCAACTACCACAAACACGATAATTTTGTCATTTATTCAAATCCATGCATTATAAATATCGTCAAAATCACAAACTCTAAAATCAAGCATCCATCATCAAAAGGTTAACATTCATTTAAAGAATGAAAGCCCTTGCTCTTATTCAAAAAGATATTTGGGAAGTATCCTGGTTCCTTATTTTAATTTTCAAAAATAGGATACTTGAATAAGTATGCAGGATATCCTAGCCATATTCAACGTATCAAATATGAACATAGATGAAATTTGAGGTTGTGCTTCCTAGCCTCAAAGGGAACTTTCATCTTTATTCTTCCTTCTGCAGCAAGAATGTTTAGAGAATAGCTCTTTAGCCTGGTAGAAGCACCCAATTCCAGTTTTTTCAAATTCAACAAAGCATGACCTCAAAAACAAAGGGGTGACCAAGAACTCTAAAACCACCTATCCTTTGCCCCCAACACTGTCAATAGATTCAAACTTCAAAATATTGCCAAAAAATCCCTATGGAATTATACTAGTTATATTTGAAAACTTATAACTATGTCAAATACCATGCCTGATAGATAATCATATAGTGGTCCTAACTCACCAAGCACAAAATAGATATCCATGCAGAAGTCACTAATAGTTAACCAAGTAAAGAACTTGGAAAATCTGCTAAATACAACCAAATAAACTGAATGATGTGGCTTCCTAGTATAAAATGGATCCTTATGGAATTTGAGAGACATACTATTGGGCATACACAACCTAGAATGGTACCATCATGTAACGCATGAGTGCACTTTCTGCAGACCCAAACTATATTTATCAAAAGGTGTTCCAACTAGCAGATGGAGATAATCAACAAGTGCTGAAGCAGGAATGTCTTACATAAAGGGGAAATGCCTACTTTTACAGATAATATGCAAGTGATTACCAGTCAAAGATTTAAGACTTGAAAATACAGGCTCCAAACAGGCCATAGCATATCAGGCAAGGACCAGTACATCGTGATTTAGTGAACCAAGCCAGGACATTGTTATATCATACCCTATCTAAAAGTACCACCTTGTATTGCATAGTACTGAGGTGCATCAAATTTTCACTGGTCGATACATTTAATTTTTCTGTTCATTTGTGCCAACACATATTGCACCCATATCACATGCCACACCGTATTGGCATGTGATCAATATGTGCCCATACCTTGACATTTAAATCTTTAGTGCCAATATTGTTTGGATACTTGCGTAAGTGCCAAGCCCCTAATTGTTCTCAAGTATTAAATATAGCTGCCACCAAAAACCTTAGCATAACAAAACATACACATATCTAAGTATCTATGTATCTACATGTATATGTGTGTGTGTGTATGTGCATGTGCGTACGTATATGTATGTATGCATGTATAAGCCTATAAGCCATTGTTTACGCTTATCCAAAAAACATAAAATAAAAGGAGCAATATATATATAATCTCCAACAAACAATACAATAAAACAACCATGAGTTTGCAAGTTGTTTAAGTTATTGCTTAAGTATATTTCAAGTTTCGAGCACTTGAAACCAAGAAATTGACAAGAAAGTGCCAAATGTTGGCACTCTTTGCCGATATTAACAGGGCACTTCAAAGTAGAGCTTCTAGTTGTGCTCTATCAAGTCCTGTTATGTCCAAGTGTCCAAAGGTATTGACAGTTCCAAACATTTTAAAAATTGAATGTCCAAGTGTCTAGGTATCCAACAAAATGACCCAATGCACTGAATCCCTGCTTTGCTCTCTCTGATCATTTTTACTTGGTTCCCAAAAGTCTTCGAAATTGATATAACTATTTGATCCTTATTGGAAAACAAACACTTGAAACTATAGATATCCCCTTTAACAAAAATCAAAGGAGCACAAATCAATTTTTAAAACATTGTTGATGGTAGATCAGCAACCAAAGGGCTCCTAGTACCTAAAAGCCTGATGAGTGCCTAGAGATCAAGCTGGCCCAAAAACAATAAATGGAAAATTTAACAATGAAAACATGAAAAATTACAATTCAAATATGAAATGTAACACATACAAAATATGATGTATTGAGTTTTCTAATGACTGGTACCAACTTAGCAACATCTGATATTGATTCATATATTGGTCTCATCCTCTGTAAAACCTTAAAGCAAGCACCTAGACTGTCAAAGCACGAGTCTTTTAGAACATACATAAATATTTCCATTATTTACCCTCTTAACTTTCCAAGTACAAGATATAAAAATGACGGCTTTAGAAGTGTTCTAAAGGGAAAATCATAAAGAGCTCTACAAAGAAAAGGTATACAAAGATTAGTGACGGATTCAACTAGGGGCGGCAAAAGTCGATCCGACCCGCCAACCCGACCCGCATTCGACCCATGTTAAACAGGTTTGGGTTTGGATTAAACGGGTTCGGATCATAGACGGATCGACTTGTTTAACCCATTTAATAATCGGATCGGGTTCAGATTTTAAGCGACTGACCCGTTTAACCCGTTTAATAAATGGATCGAATCGGATCGGGTCGGATTATAACCCGTTTAACCCGTTATACTTATATCCTTTAAGGCTTTAACCGATTGTATTTTAGGTTTTAGGTTTTACTCATTTGCCGACGCCGTTCGATCGATTTCGCTTCCGCTGCTCCACAGCTGTTCGTCTTCCCTCCTCTAGGGTTTTCCATCCCATCCCTCCTTTTGGCCGAGGATCCCCACCATCTTCCCCACCGCTGGCAATAGGTGGCCATCTACTACCAGCTCCTCTCCGTTCGCAGTCGTGTTGAAGGAAACTTGAAGGAATTGCGAGATTCTACTGGTCCGAAGCATAGGTATTCCCCTCCTCCTCAACCTCCTCCCTTAGATGCTGCTCCTCCCGATCTTCCCTCATCATGGGAGCGCCGGCCGGGACCTGACATCTATCTTTAGCCATCGTGACACGCGACATCACGACGACGGAAAACTCGGAGGAATCGCGAGATTCCGCTGTTCCGAAGCTTAAGTATTCTCCTCCGATCTCTGAGGTTGGTGTTCAATCTAGATCCGACGATTGTTCTTAGGTTAGATTTTTTTCTTGGATTTACGTTAGGGTTTCTGGGATTTTATAGAATCTTGTCTATTATTTGGAATCCTCTTTGTTCGGCTGGTTTAAATTAAGGATTTTAGTCCTTGTTAATAGTCATTTCTTTTTTTTCTTCTTGATTTTGCTTTGACTTATGGGTTCAATGGCACTAACCTATGGATTTTCGATCTGACTCTCAGACGATCATTATTCTCCTGCGACATATTTAATAAATATTATCTTGCATGTCTCATTTATATATTGTCTGATTTATATATCGATTTGCTGGTTTTTTCTTGGATTTACGTTAGGGTTTTTGGGATCTCATAGCGATCTAGTTTTAGTCCTTGATTTACGTTAGGGGTTTTAGTCCTTCTTGATGTTGCTCTGATTTATGGGTTCAATGGCATTAACCTATTAATGTCCGATTTTTCTGATGCTATAATTCAAGGTATAAGGTGCTGATTTTTTGATGTTTTGAAATTTTCTTGATTTTTATTTTTTATGCTGAATGTCAAAATGTGCAGTACGGCATATGTGCAGAGATTTGTTTTAAGATTTGTGTAGGGAGGCTATGATGATTTTGAAATATCTTTTTGTTGATTCAATTGTTTCTAACAGCAATAATCTAGGACGGCCTTCTTTTACAGGCAACCGATTGTTGTTGTTTTGATTTAGTTATTGACGAAATACCAAATCTGAGCCTCCTCTTCCTTTCTTTAATATTCTAACTATTTTTAATTTTTTTTTGTAGTTAATATAAACTTTTACTATATGATATAGATGGATAAAGAGCCTGTCGTCAATTTAGATCTGAGAAGTGATGATGATGGTGCCAATGAATCGGTGCCTGTAGCTTCAAATACAGCTACAATTTGTGATTCCACTGGTAAACGTAAAAAAAGTTAACTTCAGTGGTTTATCAATTTTTTCAAATAAATGAAGCAACAAAAAAATGCAAATGCATCAAGTGTGGTATGAAATATCAATTTGGTGGTAAGGTTGAGACTGAAAATTTGAAACGGCATATAGAGAATTGTAAGAAGAATCGTAATGTGAGGCAAATGATTTTATCACAATCTCAAGGATCCATATCAATGCAGTCTAGTAAATTTAATTCAGAAAAATTTCGTGAATTGTTGACATATGCAATTATCAAGCATGATCTACCATTTCAATTTGTTGAGTATGAAGGTATTAGATCCTTATTTGCTTATGTTTGTGAAGATGTCAGGTTAGTATCAAGGAATACTGTTAAGGCAGATATGCTGAAATTATATAAAAAAGAAAAAAAAAATTGTTATTATGGCTACACTCAATTCCTACTAGGATAAACTTGACTTCAGATTTGTGGACCTCTATTACCACTGATGGGTATTTATGTTTAACTGCCCATTTTATTAATGAAGAATGGGTGTTGCAAAAGAAAGTTCTTAACTTTCGTTTCATGCCTCCTCCACACAATGGCATATCTTTGTGTGAAATGATCTATGGTTTGTTAATTGATTGGGGGATTGAAAAATAGTTATTTTGTATGACGTTGGATAATGCATCAGTAAATGATGTTTTTGTTGATATGTTAAAGAGCCAACTTAATTTGAAAAATGCACTTTACTCAAATGGTGAGTTCTTTCATGTTTAATGTTGTGCTCATATTCTTAATTTAATTGTACAAGAGGGATTAAAGAAGATAGATGAATCTATTTACAAGATTTGTGAAAGTGTTAAATATGTGAGAGGTTCACAAGTTCGGAAACAAAAGTTTTTGGAATGTGTTAGACAAATATCTTTGAAAAGTAGAAAAAATTTAAAGCAAGATGTTCCCACAAGATGGAATTCAACTTATTTGATGCTAGATAGTGCTCTTGCTTATCAACGTACTTTTTTTTATTTGAAATTAAATGACTCCAATTACAAGCATTGTCCATCTGGAGAAGAGTGGGACAAAATTGTGAAGATTAACAAGTTGTTGAGTGTATTCTATGATGCTACTCTTGTATTTTCTGGAGTTAAGTATGCTACAGTAAATTTGTACTTTCCTCATATTTTTTTGATTGAGCTCACTTTAAGACAAGAGATGGAGAGTGTAGATGCTTTCATGCAACGGATGGCAGGACAAATGTATAAAAAATTTAAAAAATATTGATCAAATCATTGTTTAATATTAGCCATAGCAGTTATTTTGGATCCTCGGTATAAATTTCAGTTTGTAGAGTATTGTTACAAAAAGTTGTATGGATATCACTATATGGAGACCGTCTGCATTCGTGATTGCATATTTTCTCTCTTCAAGAAGTATATAGCTTCTTCTTCTAAAATTCCAACTGTTGGTACATCAACTAATGCAGACATTGGTAGTGGTACTTCTTGTGAGACTTCTGAGCTATGTATAAAAGCAGATGTTTTTCAGATAATATAAATTTTTGTTTATCAAAATAAATTTATTATCTTGTATATAATACTAGTTTTAATAAATAACTTATTTCATTTTTATAATGTTGTAGGATTTTGATACATTTGAAAGCTTTGAATTTGTGACTACTGCACAGAAGTCTGAATTGAAATTATACTTAGATAAGCCAAGAGTTGATAGGAAGTCTAATTTAGATATCTTTGAATTTTGGAAAGCCAATCATTTTTTATATCCTCATCTTTCTCTTATGGCACATGATATTTTAACTATTCCAATATCTACAGTTGCCTCTGAATCTGCTTTTGGTATTGGTGGACGGATACTTGATAAATATCGCAGTTCACTTAAACCAGATGTCGTTGAGACCATGATTTGCACTCGAGATTGGATATTTGGAAAGAAAAGTATATAATTTAATCATTGTATTGCTATTATATTTTTTGAATGAGTTTATTATTAACTATTGTAATCTTTCAATGTAGATATTTTGAAACCTGAGTTAGATGAGATTGTAGAAGATGTCATGAACTCCAGTTCCATTAATGAAGCCCAATCAACTCAAGACTCGGCCAATATTGATCCCAACCCATAATGAGATGAATCATGGTTATGGATTCTTTTTTGGATTGTGTTGTTAATATTTTTCGGACATATTATCTTGTTATGTTGTGTTTTGTTTAAAACTTTTTTTTGATTTTTGTTTGAGTAAGAACAATGGATGTTGTTATGCTGTTTTTATTTGAAAGTTTAGGTACTTGTTTGGATTTTAAGCAATTTTGAGATTGTTTTAAAGTTTGTATGTGGAGGCTATGATGATTTTTGGATATATTATATATATTTGAGAACTCAACTAATTCTAACGGCAACAATCTTGGATGGCCTTCTTATATAGGCAACCGATTGTAGTCGTTTTGATTTAGCTATGGATTAATTATCAAATCTGAGCCTCTCCAGTTAATTGTTGAAACTTATAAAATCTTGGCTTTTAAGCCGCTACTATCTGTTTAATTTGAACATATTGTTGGTGATGGGATTTGGTTTAGAGTTGATGTTGTATTCTATTTGAATTTTTTATACATGTTATTGTTGCAGCGTTGCTATCTTCTTTGTCATCACTGGATTGTAATTTGGGAATATATTCTGAATTATGATATTATTTACAGTAACATGTTAACTTAATATTTTGTTATATGTATTTTATGTTCTATAATAGGAAGTTGCGGGTTTCATACTTTCATGCATGATATGTGATTGGACTTAAAAACATTGTGATTACTTATTTGGTTGGTAAGCTTTTTTTTTTTTAATTCTTGAGCAGATTTTCTCCTCATGCTTTATGTTATTTAAAATGATTATATGTTAAACAGTGGTAACAGTTGTTCTCCTTTAAGGATAATGTGTTTCTAGACTCAATTTGAAATGGTATATTTTATCTTGAATGGAACATGCTGGCTATTTGTGAATTATGATGTTTGTTTTGTTCATGTTTTTGGACATATATATGTATTGTGGAGGCTATGATGATTTCTGGATATATATTTGATGACTCAACTATTTCTAGCGGCAACAATCTTGGATGGCCTTCTTTTATAGGCAACCGATTGTGGTCGTTTTGATTTAACTATGGATTAATTATCACTTTATCAGATCTGAGCCTCGTCTTCTTTTTCTAGATATGCATGGATCTTTCTTTTCCATTCTTTGCTATTTTGATATTTTTTAGATGCAGCAATCTTATTATCATTTTTGAGATGGATGAGAATGTGGATTAGCAGATTCATATATTTGAAGTTGTACCACATATTTGTATCCTTCACTTTTTCTCTATCAATATTTTATATTCAATTGAACATTGCTAAAATATAAATGTTTTATGCAGGAATCAAGATGAGTTTCTTCTAAGAAATCATCCCCAAGCTTCTATGAACTATGATGATGGACAACATATGAGCCTCAGGCCTCTCCGGCTAATTACTGAACCTCATAAAAGCTAGGCTCTTAGGCTGCTACTACCGATTTAATTTGAACATATTGTTGGTAATGCAATTTGGTTTAGAGTTGTTGTATCCTATTTGCATCTTCTATACATATTATTGTTGCAGCGTAGCTATCTTCTTTGTCATCACTGGGTTGTAATTTGAGACTATGTTCTGCATTCTGATATTATTTACAGTAACATGTTAACTTAATATTTTGATATATGTATTTTATGTTCTATAATAGGATGTTGCAGATTTCATACTTTCATGCATGATATGTGATTGGACTTAAAAACACTGTGATTACTTATTTGGTTGGTAAGCTTCTTTTTTTTTAATTCTTGAATAAATTTTCTCCTCGTGCTTTATGTTATTTAAAGTGGTAATATGTTAAATAGTGGCAGCAATTGTTCTCCTTTAAGGATAATGTATTCCGGTTTGAAATAGTATATTTTGTTTTGAATTAAATATAGTGGCTGTTTGTGAATTGTGATATTTGTCTTATTGAAAAACAGGTTAAACAGATCAGGTCGGGTTGGTTAAATAGGTTGTTTATCTATTAAACAGGTTAAACGGGTCGGTTAAACAGATTAACTATTTAATAAACAGATTAAATGATAAACGGATTAAACGGGTTGGGTCGGATCGGATGAATAGGTTAACTGTTTAATAAACAGATTAAACGGATCGGATCGGATGATCTGTTTATTAAATGGGTCAGGTTCAGATTTGAAATTTTGATCTGTTTAATAAACAGGTCGGGTTCAGGTTTGATGTTTTCTGATCCAACCCGTATCTGATCCGACCTGTATCTGATCCGATCCAACCCGATTGCTACCCCTAGATTCAACATATTGGTAAGGAGGCAACTCTGAAGCATCATTCGCCTACTACTAATGTACATTTCCCCCCCTTCTAAAAAATTGACGATGTACACACAATTCATTCTTCCAAAATCGTACATGCAAGCTTACATTCCCCACCTCATCATTAAAGAATCTATTACAACTACATAAAGGAAAGAACTTAGATAATGGCATTTCAATTGCAAATAAAATAACAAAACGGACATTGCTGGTACCTCTAGTATTTGCCACCAGCTCCACCACTACAGTCATCCGAGGCCATTGATACATTCCTCCAAATCTTGCCTTCCAAACCTCCTACCTTCCAACTCCCCATCCTTACACCTCGCTGCAAAATAGAAGATCAGCCAGACCACAAAGAAGTAAACCTCCGCCACGGAATGAAACACCTCCGCAAAGAGCCTCCCCCCAACCATCATAGCAAATCTCCTCCCAAGATTCCCACAGGCCAGTGTCTCCAAACACTTGAGCAAAATAGCCTGCGCTGGCATCATTGATATCAAATAGCACCCTTCTCTCACCACATCTCGCCCCTGCCTCCTCAAGTTGTGGTCTATGATCACCACCCATGGAACAAGCGCAAACACAACAGAGATCACCGCGTCGAGCAGGGCCCAGACGAAGAAGAACCCCGAGAGAACCTCATCATGGGGCCCGGACCATGGGTTCAACGGCGATAGGGAGAAGGGCATGAGTTTGACCTTCACAAAGAGCTTGAAGAGCTCGTTCTGGTCCCTGACGTCGGCGAAGAACCACACGCAGAGGAACTGGACCAGGGCGTCCTTTGCAGCCCACCGCAAAAACACGAACCCCGTGAGCCGCCAGATCCCCAATCGAGTGCCGGAACAGATGGTTCTGGTGATGGAGACCGGCTTATGGAGGAGGGAAGTGGTGACGGCGACGAAAAGAACGCCGAGGGCAGAGGTATAGGAGAGGATGAACCCTAGGATGGCGAGGGCGTGGGAGGAGGAGAGTAGGGTGAGGAGATAGAGGATCACCATCACATCTTGGCGGTCCAAGTCGAGTCTGCGCCCGAAGATCCGGAGATCAACGGCCTGGTCTCCATCGCCAGCGGCATCGTTGGCACCGCCTTCGCCATCGGGGAAGGAGAAGAGGAAAGGGGAGGAAGGGAAGTCCGGAACCCTTACCTTGACGGAATTTGGGGATCTTGGAAACCCCAGAGAGCCATCGACGAGGAAGAGGCGGACGAGGGCGGGGAAGGAGACGTTGGAGGAATCGGCCGAACGGCGGGAGACGCGGCGGTCACCGGCGACGGAGTCGGAGAAGAAGTCTTCGTCGAGGGTGCCGACGCGGGTGAGGTGGAGGAAGGGGCGGCGGCGGGGAGGAGGACGCGGAGGGGGTCCGGCGGCAGCGGAAGAGAGGCGGGAGAGGAGGGACCGGACGGCAGGGTCGCGGTCGGCGACGGAGGCGAGGCGAAGATTGCCGGCGAGGAGCGCGGAACGGAAGGAGAGTAGGAGGGCGGCGGCAAGGAGTAGAGCGGGAAGGGCGGCGAGAAGGACAGACCACGACCGGCGGAGCACGTGACCGGCGGTCCGGAGATCGAGCCGCGGCGGATCGGCGTCCGCCATGGCTGTCACGTCGGAACGGCGGTTTATTTCAGGAGCAACCGGTGCGACTCTGTGGATTTCTTTTCTCCGCTGGAGTCTTCTGTACTTGAGTCGGGGAGCGGATGACGATCAAACCGTCAAGGTCGTCAAGGAGGGAGACGGACAAGAATGTCCTTGGAACACTACCCATTCGATGTTTTAGAAATTCTCCAGATATCATTCGAGGGTACTTTTGGTAATTAACTTGAATTTTGGTGGTTTTCTCGACCGTTCCGATGCTCCTATCCTGGAGCAGAAATCGGAATACGCCAAAGTCGTACGTTATCATGAACTTTGTACAAACTTCCTCATATTCATTTCTATGCGGGTTCCCATCTTTCCGCATAAAGACTTTATGAGCGCGGCCGAGGTCTGTACGGCGGATTTTCCTACTTTCCCGCAAGGGCCTCATGGATGGTACGGAGACTGATCCCTTTGGTACCGCCAGGCCTGATCCACCAAAGCTAAGCATATGGAGACATCCGAGAGAGCTTTGAAAACCGTATAAAATCCCCACTGTAGGTAGCTCGTTTTCATGCGATGCTTGCTTTGGGATGAAGGGGTAATTAAGCCCGCACAGGTAACTTTGGAAAGAGAGGATGGAAACCGGATTTTACTCGTACAAGGCTCCTTGAGTTGTTGTAATTCTGGTCAAGGAAAATGAAAAATATAGTTTAGGGAAGACGCACATATATTTAAGGAGCAGTATGTAGAATAAAAAAATTTTCAACACATCTACATATTTTCTAAATTATAATTAATTCTGAAACTATCAACCAATAGATTAGTACGATGAATACATCAAATAGCTTAAGAAAGACATGAAACAGATTGAAAAAAAAAAAAGAGTCACAAAGACAGGAACACATATTTTTATATCCTAGCTGTTTTTTTATATTTCTTATCATTTTGATATATTTTAACTTCAGCTGATACCCAACAATCTGGCCAATGATCCAGTGATCTAGCCCTTTGGAAACTGTTAGCAGCCCCCAGCTTGAGTTTGCCGTGCTAGTAGAACTCAATTTGAGCGTGATATGGACCAAATCAATAACAAACATCGAAAGCATGAACGTATGGTGGTGCAACAATTTTTTTTTGGGTGTGGGGGGTGGGGAGAAGATACAGCGATTTCATTCAGGAATTCCTTGGGGATACAGCAAATTTTTGTCCTTGAACCAGTCAGGCATGGATAAATGATAACGAGCGGTGACTTTAATCATCACTATGAGCTGTGTTGCTGTCATTTGTAGAACCCTAGATATGATGTATGGTTGAACAGTGATAGTGGGACCTTGAGTACTTACTTTATCTCAATTGTTGTACATGATAAAGAAGACAAGCTTAAATGGATATTTATTTTGGGAATAAAGGGAAGGATGTGTTGTTATTGCCGTGGAGATTAACGCCCCCCTAAGTTTGGTCTGTAGCTGCTTTTTCTAACCTTTGGATTGTTTGGAGGGTGCTCCTGATACTTACTTTGAAATCGGTGGATCTGTAGTTATTCAATTAGTCCCATCATTTTGCTTAAAAAGAAAGCAGTTAATTATTAAATTAGCTTGTCAGGGTTATGCTTCGCATAGTTTGTATGTATGGATGGTCATGGATCCGCTAGACAATTTTCAAGAAGTCGATACTATATATAAAGGTAATAGTATTAGACTGGGTGCAATGCATGGAGGGAATAAATTACCAAATAAGCATTAGAATCAAAGGAACTTCTCTGCGCACATAACTACAGATGTGTAATGTGTCTGCTCTCACCAAATTGCACCCCCTGCTGGGGCTAAGACGTTAAAGCAGCGATGGTTATTTTCTGTAGCTCGAAATGGATGGTTAAGCATAGAAGCAAGGTAGGCAAAACATTTAAGTCCGGCCCACTCCGATGATGGATTGCTAGATCCATCATTGGAGTTCTCTCGTACGATTTGCTCGGCCTGTATATAACTGTGGTTCGAGTTCGACTGACTGGTTTGGTTTCTTATTATCTGAGATCGCCCACTCCAACAACTGAACGCAACCAGAGTTATGAATGGGTCGACATTTCAATTCAAGCGCCAACAAATTTTAAACGTATTAAAGAAGTAAACTAATTTAACCCAAGTTGCATCCCAAAGTACAACACAACAAAATTGCACCCGGGAAAAGGAAAAAAGAAAATCTAACAAAGAACGGAGGAGGGATAGAGTTAATATACGAGAAGCGGTGAATCAAACTGACACACGGAAGAGACATCGACACCTTAGAGCATTTCTTTTTTTCTTCTTTTTTTTTTTTTTTTTCCGTTTCCTGTAAGGGTTTTGTTTTTTTTTAAAAAAAAAATCGTTCTTTTTTTTTTTTTTTTTTGTGGGGGTGGGGGTGTTTTGTTCCCCGGGGGTTGGGGGTGGGTCAATTTATGAATTACCTCATGTTATAACGCCACGCTAAGATGGTGAGATCACAATAAAAACTATAAAAAAAAAAACACAAACAATACTTGTATATAATAAACATTGCAAAGAATACATAAATATTTTTTTAGCAAACTCATTTAGCCTTGGACACAAAGATTTAAATACAACAAGGACTCGTTTCATTCATGGAAAGAAGTTTTCTTCCCAAAAATTAATTTTCTAGCAAGTAATTTTTTTCGAAATATAATTTTAGCATATTTGGTTGATCATAGAAAAATGATTTATTACAAAGTGGCATATATTTGATTGAGTATCGATTTTTTTGAAAAAACTATATAAAATAACTATTATATCCTTAATAAATATAAGATCATATCTTTTTACTCACAAATTTTGAATAAATAATAATATTATATTATATTAATATTAATATAATAATATTATAATATAATATAATATTTATTTATAATAATTTATTATATTAATATAATAAATTATTAATATAAACATAAATATAATATTAAATATTATATTATATTATTATATTATTATATTATAAATATTATAATATACATTATAATAAATATTATATTATATTAATATTAGGATGATATTATTTTTTTATTATATTAATTTTGCAAGAAGGAGAAAGTAAAAATCTTGACATATATCTCTTTTCAATATTTCATCTTAGCCATTCATTAATATTTTGTAAAATTTCTACCATAAATCTTAAAAGAATATTTTTGAAAAGAAAAAAGATTATCAATTTTCATTCTATGAAAGTTTCAAAAAGCACATCTCCCATAAATTTTCACTTTTCATGAAACATGAGAAATGTCTTCCCAAGAAAAGAATTTTTTTCCATTCTTTTCTCTTAAAATTCCAACCAAACAATAGGATTCTTCTTCATTTTTTGTGAATTACCACGTTTCTCCTCCACTTCCCACGAACCAAACGAGTCTTGAGTTTCACACATGTTTGACATAATTCTAAAAGTTTGAATCTTCTCAAGTTCAATGACTGCTTTATAAACTAGCCTACAATCACGAACATCCATGAGGGACAATCGTGATGCAACAGAAACTAGATCATGATTGTGAAACTGGATCATCAAGTTCAGTCCCTGACTGTTCAAGGACTCTAATTCCAAAATGATTATGCTTTGATCTTAATGATGAAAAAAATGAAGAAAGAAAGACACCATTGAATTGGTTTGAAAAACAATTTGATGGTTGAATTATTTAATTTTTCCTAAAGGGAAATTTTGCATACAACCCTAAAATAAAAATCATCTATTTATGTATTGAAGTGTGATTTTATGTCATTCTAAGTAACCTGCTAGTGTTAACATCAATTTTCTAGATTAATGCTGAAGCCGACAAGAAATACAGCCAAGGAATGGCTCATAATGAAACTATAAAGGTCAATTGGTGAATAGGGAGATTAATCACAGCAATTCAAACATGTCCAACAAAGGTACAATCCGCTAGTAATTCCCCAACCATAGAAAATAGATGGACAACAAAGATGACCAAGACCTGATTAAAAAACAATCATCCCTGACAAACCATAAGCTGGAGACACAAATTAGTATTTGGTTACCACATTGATTTGAGTTTTAATATTTCACTATATTGATTTTGAGTAACATTTTCACTTAAAATGTAAGTGTTTACACAGGCAAAATTATCATCATGTCATCATCCATTATGCTGCTTCTTTTGGTCTCAATACAGGGCAGAGCAAGGGCAGAACAAATCAATGCGACAACATGGGCGAGCAACGAGCATCAAGCTTGAATCCTTTATGTGCTTTACACCACAAAGGGCTGTACAAGCCTATATAGCCACAACAAAAGGATAGAAAGCGTAGCCCTTGATGCCAAACATGGCAGGTCACGAGATGAACGATAGCGATCCATTTCTAAGATAGATAACGTGGTGGTGGCTATCCAAGCTAGTAAAGCTCTCTGCAATGAAACCATGTGAAGCAGAGGATCCCAACTCCGTCAATCTCTGGTGGACTGACCGAGAGGAGAGCGGGAGAAACGTGACACAACAGCGGTGCCAAGACTCTCGCAACCCAGAGAAACAAAGGCATCCCCATTCCTCTCCACGTGCTTATTAAGGCACACGTTCATCCTTGGACAATTATCGACGGATCAGGAGGGAAGCCAATTACCTTATTACACTAGATTAGCAGCCAGTTACGCCTCTGTTTCTATCCGAGCCATACATCACCTCGAGGATGGTTTGTTTATATATATATATATATATATATATATATAGGCAATTGACATAATTCAGGACTGCATGTAGCATTTTCCCTCAAATAAAACCATCCAAGCATCCTGGAGACGGACAAAAGATGGAAACGAGGTAGAGATGAATTTACGTATAGAACGACTTGATATTTTCTATGACGACAATGCTTCTAGTCAATTTGGTGTTAGTTGTTAACTACTGATGGACACAAACTCGATATGAATTTCAATTATCAACAGTACGACAATGAGTAGAGCGACTTTGTTATTCATCTTTAGGGACAATACACCGGAACTGTAAGAACCTAGCTCTGGAAATTCAGAGCATGCTGCCATTGCCATCCCTTGATGGCAAAGAAGAATAGTAGTACACAAGCAAGAAGCCTCGGAAAATAAAGCAAAAAAGATATAAGAATGGAAGCAAAAGAGTAGGATGGTTTGCCTCTGGCATATACTCATATATGAATGTTTAAAATGCCTATTCAAAATCAGGCTTCTCTGGATAAGTGCAGCCTGACCTTTGTATTATGACATTTGCTGCATAACACCCAGCTCTTACACAGTCCTCTACACTCCTCTCTTGGACCAACTGAGACAGAAATCCTCCGACAAACGCATCACCTGCCAAAGTTTTCGCATAAGTGATAAGAAAACAGAGAATCAAGCGAAAAATATGATCCAGAAACCAATAATCATTGGACAAAAAGGAACAGAAAAGGCAGCATTAGTCATGTCAGCAATCTTAAATAGTCACAAAACAATCATGAGGGTTAGCAATTTGTCCTAGTGCCATAATGACGTCTGACATGTTCTTTTCAATAACAACCCATGGATGCTACCTCAGATGTAGGAAATACCTGCACCATTAGTATCGACCAGCTTCTCCTTCGGTAATACAATCACAGGGAACGTTTTCACCTGTTGCCAGGGTTCACAAAAGGAAAGGCCATGAGAAGTCATTCATAATCCCCAAAATTCCAAGACTCATGACAGCAATATAACCCTATACATACTATCAGATACAGTGCAAAATCTCGTCCCATAAGTAACTTCACTTTCATGCCTTGGCAAATTACAATAAAATATCAACAATGTCCATAATGTTGCAAGATTTAATGTGTTGGGCAAGAAAATCCAAGCAAACAAGATGAACAATTGAATATGGTAGAGACAAGAACGTTGAGACAGATATCGAGTATATGAGAGGGGGATGATAAACTCATGGAGAACCAACCAAGATGGTAGGAACCTGGCTAGAGGTATCTAAGAAGCCCTGGTCATGAGACTAACTCAAACTTGTGCTGTAACAGTCATGAACAAGATTCGAACCAACAAAGATGGTGGTTGCACCAAAATATTTGGAAAGTTTGCAACAAAACCAGGGTAAGCTTTTTAATAGGAACATTATGTGAATATCGATTTGAAAAGCTGTCAAGAAATAGTTGGAAGAAGGATTGACAGTCTGCAAGCATCACATCTGTTTGATCATTAATCATGTATTTCTCCATATTCCCTGTTTCACTGTTTTAACTCAAGTGCTTTTAAGAAAAATTAATAGCTATGCAACAAATTTGGAGGAACAGTGAAATGAACACGCAAAATGCTAACCTTTCCATCATCAGCAACTATGACTGGATCACAACCTTGGGTGATAACGGTAATCCTCTTGTGCGTCCCAGATGCCTTGGGAAGTGCAGAAATCTTCAGAGCAATCTCCTCAACATTCTCAGTCTAAGAATCATTGATAACCTATCAGAATGAGTCTCTAACAAGAGAAGTATAGAAAATAGAAAAGCTTTTTACCTCCCAACCACGAACTTTAGCAAAGGTCTTTGCTTCTGTTTCATTCCCAAAGAGATAGTCAACATACCTGAGAAAATGAATAAAATAAAATTGTTGCAATAAACCTTTAACAATTTTGACCAATGTCTTAAAATCTGGTCAGTGAACACATCAGCAAGTGGCAGGTTTGCTTTACTCTAGCCCCATGCTTGTTCAGTCAGTCAGAACAGCTTGAATTTGTCGACAATAAACCAGAAAGAAAAAGAAAAATCCAAGAGGATCTCTTTTAAGTAACTTTTGTAACAGGCATGTCTCTACTTCACCGTGTGAAAAAATAAGTCTAGATGTCATGCTAAATCAATGGCCAACAAAGGGATCCAGAAACAGTTTCTGACATTTTATGGTAAGGATGAGCTACTTACCATAATGCTTTCTCCTGAGCATCCCGGAAAAACTCGCAAATAAATGGAGCAGAAAGGTTCATCATAAATACCTGCAACAGAAAGAGCATGATGTGAGGGACTGAATGGTGTAACTCCAGTAATAAAATACATAAGAAGCCTAATGATGGAAAAGGAAAATTACCTTGTTCTTGGCTGCAGCATGCTCAGCAACAAGTTGAATGGACTCCGGAGACACCGTCAGGAAGAAACCAGCAATATAAATATAGTTTGCCTTTTCAACTGACAGAAGTAATACAATTAATGGAAAGTTGATGGAAGCTAAACTAATGGGTTGGAACAATTAGCATAAATTAATCATGTGCCCTTTCTTCAAATACAGACCGAGACTTCAAAGATGATTGAAGAATCATCTGTTACTTGTGAGACTATTCAAAAGGCAGTTCAGGAATGCAGTTTAAGGTAGGAAGGCTTCCCTTCAAAGGTTTCAGTGTGTATTGAATCTAGGTTCCCATTAGGTACCAAATAATATATTGTAAATAATTCATCGAGCTAAAATCATCTATGCTTTACTTTGAAAAGTTTATCAATGAAATATCCAATTACAAGCTCCAAAACTAAAATGATGAAAAACAAGCACTTGATGGTTAACCAATATAACAATGATTACTTAAACTGAAAAGACAGTCAAGTACAAAATTTTTATTATTTCTGTCCCATTAAGTTATAGAAGAAAGTTTCATATTCCAAGAGGTTAGAAATTCAAAGGTATATAATAAATAAAACTATTATTATATGTATATAAATAAACTGCATAATTAGTTGGGATCGAATTGGATCAGGTCTAAAAACCTCTAAGCTAGACAGGACTGGAAAATTTCAATGGGCCAAATTTGGACCCATATTCATCAGCAGGTTGGAGCTGTCCAAGTAGGGACAGAGTCGAGTACCAAGTTTGTGGGCTGGAGTGACAGCCCTATCAAAGGTGGTGGTAACAGTGACAAGAGTTTCAACAAAAATGGTGGTTGCAGTAGCACTAGTAGTTATCACTGCTTCTATGTAAGCAAAGGCTATGCTAGTGCAAGCAAAATAGTAGCTACAATAGTTGCGAAAGCAGGAGCAGTGTTGGCAACAACAGCACCACCACCATTAGTCCTAATCGTGGTGTGGCTGGAAAGACTGCAATGTGGTGGTGAGATGGCAGTATTGACTACAAGAAAGGTAATAGTCATGGTAGCACAATAAAAGTAGCAACCATGGTAGTAATGGCAATGTGGCAAAAGATGATGAAGGGGGTGACAAAGTTGGTAGGTGGCAGCAATGTTGGTGTCACAGACAGAAGCATTGGTCATAGCATTGTCAATGGCAATAATAGTAGTGCGTATAAGGACCTCAAGTTGTAGCACTTCTCCTAAAGCTGTGAAACTGAAAGTGAAGAAAAGTTCTCATATGTTCAATTTTGTTCTCTCGATATTACATTTTGGGAAAAAAATGTTGGCAAGCATAGAAGAAACACAATGTGATGCATATGTTCCTTTTCTGTTTTAATTATATTTGCACAACCAATTATGTAAAAAAGGTCTCTCTCCCCCCACCATGCTCACCACCACACGCCGCACCTCCTAGAAAAAAAAATAAAAGCAAAGCAAAACTAAAGATCCTCCAATTTTTTCCTTTCCTCGGTTCCCACCATAAGGAATGGGCTACGGGTAAGCATGCTCCATCACTCTTTCCTCTTAACAAAGTTTCAAAGTGTCATAGACTATCATCAACTACAGTTCTTTGTAACCTAGTTCAGACTAACTAAATTTAGATATTAGATGCCAAATGAGGTGACATTGTAGGAAGAGTTGACAAACTCCCTCCTTTTGCATATAAACGAGGAAATCGCCCTTTTCCTTAATTAAGCATTTTAAAAAATAAGGGGTTATCAGCACCACAAAAGCTTTATTCATGTGACAAGCAGCAGGGTTCCATATTAGCCTGCAGGTGAGAAACCCTCTAAACAGCTAGAGATGTAATTTATAAATCTCTTTTTTATTTTGTTTCTGCCTTAATTTCTCTATATCTTCCAAAGTCTTGAAGTCCTCAAGTTGTACAAAAATTTTTTGTAATCTCCCTTCATATCAATGACATGTGCTTGAAATGAATACATAAATAGGTATCCTAAGGACTAGATTCAAAGAGCAGAAAGTTACCTAATGCCCAGTTTTCGGGCTTCTTTAAATGTTCCGACTTATAACAATTTGCTGCAGATAAGTTGGCAACAAGAGACCTATTTATCATAAAAAGAACGATGTCATTATATATCTTGAAGATTGCAAGCAAAAAGCACATTCAACTATTGAAATCCATAATTCCATATGTTAGAAACCAAATAAACAAATAGATTATTCAGAAATCAAACTAATATTCACAATATAGCACCTTGAACCAGAAAGAGAAAGTGAATCGATATTAAATAAAGCATGGATTCAATGGGAATGTTCCTCGTGGACAACTTCAATACGAATAAGGTACCTGGCAGACTAACACTTGGTCCTGATCCATGTATTTCACTGATACATGCATAAAGGAAGTAAAAACAGTTGGAAGGTTTCATTTGGTAACAAGTCAAGGTCTACCACATGCACCATCCTTAAGTATGCAATCTATATTTTAGATGAAAACGGGACAATGTCTTAGAGCATCAGATATGGTAAAAAAATTATAACAAGATATATATCAGAAAGAACAATATAGTGACAAGACTGGATTAGAGTGTTGATATGCTGGGTGGGGTTAGAGACCAAAAGAGTCATTAAGGCCCATCAATTTTGTGGGTGACCAAGGATTTAACCTTTTTAACCTACCAGATAAACTGATGTTAGAATACACTTTCCTGAAACAACATTGGGTTAGGTCGAGCCTTACGTCAAAATGTGGCCATTTTAAACAAAAGCTGATGACAAGATCATGACCAGACACAAAGATGGAGGTGATATTTTTTGGTGCAATTCATGGAGACAAAAATTAATGAATTTAGGACCCGAGCCGTAGATATGACAAGCAGAGGTACGTGTCATAATCATAACCACCTAGCCTTTTCGCAACTATTTGGGGTTGGCTAAGCAAACATACATGTTGTATAAGAGATATCTGTCAACCTAGGAACCTAACAGATAATCCTAAGAAGAACTTACCTTTCACCACCAACAACACAGACAGCACATGTGCCAGTTGGAGCAGTCTCATCCTCATAATAGTGACCCTGTTTGAGAGTCATGGAAAAAAATATATTGGAGTGTGATCCAGTGGCAGAAAAGAGCTGAAGAATATAAATTTAGAGGTAAGAACAAGGAGAACTTACATTAACACCTGAATCTTTTGCCTTTTTCTTCATTTCCTTTCCAAACTTGTCCTTTCCAATGCAGCCAATATAACTAGTTGCACCAGGAATTTGAAGCATCCACTGCAAAAGGATATGTGAACAATGATGGCACTTCAATAAAGGTTTGCCATACCGTTTGATACCGTACTGGACGTACTGTACCATATTGATACACGGTATATCAAGTTATACTGTACCAAATCACGTATCAACACTATAATAGGATGGTATCAATATGGTATCTGGTACCAAGACGGCAAATATTGCCTTCAATATTAGATTTTAGTAAGTTCATGGTAAAACATACCTGAGCAACCCTGATCGAATTCTGGGTAGCCCCTGGGTAGATAAATAAAGCATAGGACTAAAAAGTCAGAACATAGTTCTACACATCAAACCAAAGCCCCTTCCCCCGAACAAATAAAGGAACACATAAAAGGCAAAGAATGAATATCAGCAAAGTCAAAGCATTACCTCCAGCTATGTATTCAACAGTGTATTTACTAGCTAAATCATCATACCTGGGGAAATGACATAAGTTTAGAGCAGTAGAGAACATATCACAACAGTGTACAATTTAGAGAGAGAGAAAGAGAGAGATTCAAAACCTCTCAAATATTGTCATGTTCCAATTCCAATTAAAAAAAAAAACTTTATAAGCACATGGAAAGAATGTTAAAAAAAAAAAAGAACTACAGTAAAATAAAGTGAGTCAAGAATGTCATGTCTTCATTTATGGATATCACCAGACCTATGCAAAAATGACATGTCTTTTTTAACTTAGTGATTTAGAACTTACATAGAAACATGCTTTTCCTCAGCAAGAATTGCATTGTTCAACTTGATATCATATCTGGAATGGAATAAGAAATGTGAGTTGTTGTAGTCATAAAAGTCATCATGCTCTGGTACATCCATATAATTCTCTAGTTAACATAAAATATATTCTATATAATTAAAATATTTCCCAGGAAAAGGCTATAGATACTTGCTAGCTCTATATAATTAAAATGTTGTCCAAGGAAAAGGATATAGATACTTGCTAGCTCCATAGCATTTAAGAAATATGCAGAAAAGGAACTTCTAAGATAATTTTCTAAAAAAATCCTAATAGTAATACAGAAGACAATGTAAATGCCAGTAAATGTAAAGAAAGTTCAAGAATCAAGATTTAAATGAGCTCAAAGAAAACATGCATATTTAGAAATCAGGAGCTCTAAGTTCTACAGAAGAGCACAAAGAACCATAACTGTATTCATCACATTCAGACCATAGAATATTTCAAAATAAAATGCACAAAGGAAACACAAAACAACTAACACGCCACCTGATCACAAAAATACAACCCACAAAGATCAAGCTAATGTGGCTCATTATAACATGTAAGATAGCATGAAGGGACTAAATCTACAAAGGAAAGATAAGAAAATAAAGAAACAGAAGGACAGAGCTGTTCATGGAAATTTATCATAAAATATGTTTTTAAAAAAAAAAAACACGTTGCAACAATAAAAGAATTCATGTAACAAGACTTAAGAATGTCAAAAAAAGTGGTAATAACGGAAAAGAAAGATAAATCAAAAAGTCCACATCGGTGCACCTATAGAACAACAAAATCCTCACAATAATCAGGGAAGAGAAAAACTAAAAACTATTCATTATCATTCACAAGATTTCAGATAAAATTAATATTCAATCTGCAATACTAAAATCCAGTAACAGCTAATCAAGTAAAGCAATCTCAGCATGTAAACAATTCAACCATATTTGAACATAAGATAATCTACAAACTTGACATAACTGAACATATAAAAGATTTATAAAATAATAACCATCATACACTGTCTACCATATTTTGAACTTAAAACGAATGCCAATTAACTGTCCAATTTACCCCAGATTAGTTTGAAGATCAGAAATTTCAATATCCGAACACCCAATGAAAAAACTCGAAGAATCAAGAATTATATATTAGAAAAACTGATGGACATAAAAAAAACCACATTTACTTCGAGAGTTAGGTATAGGATACAAAAACAGAAAAAGAAACAGCTTGTGCTATTACGGCTTCTAGAAACCCAGACAGCAGAAGAAAAAGCCAAATCTAAAGAGAACTATCAAAAAGAAAATAAAGAAAATGCGTAAAATAGAAAATAATACGATCAACTCGTTGGTATGCTATGACATCTTCAAAATCCATGAAACGCCTCATCCATTCGCATCACCAACACTTCAAGAAAGATCATATGATCTGACCTTCAGCTCTACAAGATAAGATCCAAAGAACAACGACAACTCTTTATTGAAACAGATCAAGAAACCTAGAATTTCGAACTCGTCCAATATCACGAAACCACAAGTTACAGATCTCAGAACAAGATCCGTGGTTCATCACTTGCCCAATAAGCTAGGGTCTACGATCTCGATGCACTCCTGTCGAAGTCCATGACCAAAAAGCAGAACAAAGAACCAAAATTACAAGTAACGCTAAATCCATAAGGCTACGAAGAACTACCGTTCAAGAAATCCGTGACCATAAATCAGATCAAGGAACCACAAATTTCAAGAAACACACAAATCCATGAAGTCAGCTACCATGAACAGATCGAGATCTAAGATCCACCAGTTGACCGACGAGCTAAGCCTTATGATCTTTAAGCATAAATCCGATCAATGAACCCCAAGAAACAGTCAACACAGCAAAGCTATCAAGAACGGGTCAGAGCAAGAGATCAGAGAGAGATGGGTTACTTTTTGAGGAACTCCTCGTCGACGACCGCGGAGATGTCGAGAAGGGGATTCCCCATGCCCAGGAGAATGCCTTCGTATGCCATTCCGGAGAGCAAGCGAGCGAAAGAAAGTAGGAGCAACAGGAGATCTGAGACACTAGGTGCGGGAGAAGGTAGGGCATTTATAGGAGGGGAAGAGGAGCTGTCTTTTTCCCTCACCCACCATCTGGCTCCGCCGGAGTGGGTGGGTGAGCGAGCGATTTCGCGTCTCCCGCCGATGGAAGGTTGGCCGTCGCCCACCTTGATTCGACCGGGTCTGGTTCGGCTCGGACTCGACCGGTTTGATTTGGACTTTTAGATCTCTAGGTCCGGATCTAATCCAACCAGCTCAAAATTTGGCTTGCATTTGAGGTCCGATTGTGGTGGCCATGCGACTACGACCAGCTACTCCGAACCATAACCAGTGTGAATAAGACCTCATAACAACTCGGGTTCGATGTAGGTCGATCCAACCTGCACATGCAAAATGCCTTTCATTTTTTTTTTAATAAAACTATGAGATCATCAGCTGGATGTCATAAATGAAATAAACAACGCCATTCTCACCATCATCATTATTGCTGTTGGTACATGGATACGATTACAACATAAAGCATGATAGAATATGTAATAGGCCAGTTTCTTTTTATGGTTTAAGCAGCGTATGTTCATCTTTCCTTCGGCCATTCCACCATAGATCTTCTATCCACGGACAATTCCACAACCGATTCCATTCACAATCGAGGCAATTCCACAAGCAATTCCATTCCACATCAATCGTATGCAATTCAACACTCAAGCAGCCGAAAAAGAGTTATTTGGTTGCACATACTCACCAATAATTGTTATTTGCTTTTTATAATAGTTGGTGCCTTCCTTTGTGGATATGCTTCTTATTCACCATTTAAATTGATTTTTTTAATTTGAAAGCATTTTTTATGCTCTTATGTACATTTCCTATTTTGTGTAAAAGACTTTACATGTTGCGACATATGCAACCAAAAATTGAAGTACAAGTTCTACCAAAAAAAATTTTTTGAAGTACAAGTTTTCATTTGGAATGCTTAATATGCCAGATATTATGTTTCAAAATCAGTTATACATGAATTATTTAGAGATAAAAATAAAAAGAGGATGGTTTGGATACCTAAGCATATCAGAGTGGATTTGAGTTGCATCTTTTACGCAAAAGGATGATTGATCTTTTTTTGCTATACGAACCATTAGATCAAGTATTATATAAATTTCAAAATCCTTCAGCCTCATCTTTTTATCTATAATATAGATTTTTTTTTGAGGTGGTAAAACGGATATGTTCATACAACTTTAATATGAATACATCTAACAAAATTAGAGAAAAGAATCTCTAGAAAGACTAGAAGGATACCCCGTATCAGTCTACATATATGCTCGGCCACATAAGAATATTGTTAGCCTTGCGATATACATGATGAATATTGATGAAAAGATAATCCTTGTCATGCTCTAAATATCATGAAGAAGAGATGTAGCATTGCCTCCAGCGGTTGGTCTCAAAGCCATACAATCACAATGGCTGAGTTCTCCTTAATCTCTAACATCTTAACTCCTAATCTCAAATTTATAACATTAGTCCAAGCCGTCTGTAGCTTGATTGCTGGAATCGATGAAAGATGTTTAACACACTATCCAATGATTGATATTATAAAAAAATAATAAAAAATTATTATTGATAAAAAAACTTATAGAATGCATTTTCAAAAAATAAAAAAAAATCCTTCGATTTGTAGAATTAAAAAAAAATCGCACGATCACAAAAATCAAAAAAAAGTTATCACTTTTCAAAGTGCATTTAATGCTTGCAGATTATTTTTTTCGTTTAAAAATTTTACATGATGAAAATATTTCTATATTTTGATTATGATATTGCTTCACAAAAATTATGACATCCTTTCACAAAAATTTTGACACTCCTGCTCTTTGAAAAAAATTATAACATTCTTCTTAAAAATTATGACACATTTCTTAAATATTATGATACCTCTTCATAAAATTATGACATTTCTATGAAAAGAGTGTTATAATTTTTTTGAATGAAGGATGTAATAATTTTTGTGAAGAGATGTGATAATTTTTATGAAGAAGTGTCATAATTCTGTCAAGAAGGGATATCATAATTTTTTATGATAAAATATTATAATTTAGTGAGGAATGTCATAAATATTTTTTAAAAAAAATATTATAATTTTTATAAAAGATATCATAAATTTTTTTAAAAAATAATTTTATTATTTAAAATTATAAATAAAAGATAAAATTATAAATATCAAATATATATTAAAAAATGATGACACGGGACGAAGTAGTGTGTTCCATGCCAAATTTTCTGCGCCACAGGCAGTAAACAAAAAATTTCTCAACCCTAAAACCCAATCTAGGGTGCGCGAAGAGCTTCCCGGGAGCGGTTTATGGGTGAGCTTCGTCCTTCTCTCTCCCTCTCCTTGATTCTTCTCCATTTACCCTCCCTCCCCCTAGTGGCTTGTTTGATGGATTTTGTATCCGATACCGGCCTCGAACTTTTCTTTTCCGCTTGTTTATTTCAGCGGCTTTCAAGTGCGTCTCGGAGCTATGGAGGCGGAAGCAGTCAGACATGACGCGGTTCTTCCATTCCGTCAAGGTACACGATCGATCGTTCAATGGTCCTTGATTCCTATTGGTGCAAAAATCTGCTTACGTCGGAGAAGCTGGAGTCGCGGTCGCCGCTGGGACCTGCAAAAGAAGTCTAAACCGGAGGTGGGATTGCTCCGGCAAGACCCTCCGACGCTCAAGTCAGTTCTCTGCCTCAACAAGAATGGAGTGCTCGAACGAAAATTTTAGCAGAGTTTCTAGGTAAAAATAAGAGCTTATGGAATAACGTATCTGGGGTTCCCCTTTTATAGACGGAGGGGGCAACAAATTGATAGCGACGCCTGTAACCATCTAGTAGTAGGCCGCCCAGAGTCAGGAGGAATTTATTGCGGAGGGTAGTGGAGTGGGATCGTAGCTATCGCCGTGGCTCGCCACGTGGAATCAGTTACGGGGAGTGGAGCGGCGTCCGCCGTCGTGACTTGTCAGGAAGCGGTGGAATCGCACAGGATCCGCCGCAGGGAGTGGAGCAGAATCGTGACCGTTAATACAGCCTGCCAGGGGGTAATGGGGCTGCATAGGATCCGCTGCAGGGAGTGGAGCAATGTTGTCCGTTACTGTGGCCTGCCAGGGGGTCCAGACTTGTCGGCCGAAGTTCGGTAGGAGTCGGTAGCGAGGTCCGGTACTCGTAGGAGTTTGGGCGAGGTCTTCCCACAGTCGGAGTAGAAGACGGAATCTGGCTGCCGTTGGAGTCGAGGACGGAGGCCGGCTCCCGTAGGAGCCCGGGTGGAGCCTTCCTGCAATTAAAGTCAAAGGCGAAGTCTGGCTCCCGTAGGAGTCCGGACAAGGCTTACCAGCAGTTGAAGTTGAGGACGGAGCCCGGCTCCCGTAGGAGCCCGGGCGAAGCCTATTTTCGGTTGAAGTCGCGGGCGGAGTTCGTCTCCCGTAGGAGTCCGGACGAAGTCTGTCCGCAGCCGTTGGAGTCGAGGACGAGGCCCGACTCCCGTAGGAGTCCGGGTGGAGTCTTCCTGCAATTAAAGTCAAAGACGAAGTCCGGCTCCCGTAGGAGTCCGGACAAGGCTTACCAGCAGCTGAAGTTGAGGATGGAGCCCGGCTCCCTTAGAAGCCCGGGCGAGGTCTACTTGCGGTTGAAGTCGCGGGCGGAGTCCATCTCCCGTAGGAGTCCGGATGAAGTCTGTCCGCAGCTGTAGGAGTCGAGGACGAGGCCCGGCTCCCGTAGGAGTCCGGGTGGAGTCTTCCTGCAATTAAAGTCAAAGGCGAAGTTCGGCTCCCGTAGGAGTCCGGACAAGGCTTACCAGCAGTTGAAGTTAAGGACGGAGCCCGGCTCCCGTAGGAGCCCGAGTGAGGTCTACTTGCAGTTGAAGTCGCAGGCGAAGTCCATCTCCCGTAGGAGTCCGGACGAAGTCTGTTCGCAGCCGTTGGAGTCGAGGACGAGGCCCGGCTCCCGTAGGAGTCCGGGTGGAGTCTTCCTGCAATTAAAGTCAAAGACGAAGTCCGGCTCCCGTAGGAGTCTGGACAAGGCTTACCAGCAGTTGAAGTTGAGGACGGAGCCCGGCTCCCGTAGGAGCCCGGACGAGGTCTACTTGCGGTTGAAGTCGCAGGCGGAGTCCGTCTCCCGTAGGAGTCCGGACGAAGTCTGTCCGCAGTCGTTGGAGTCGAGGACGAGGCCCGGCTCCCGTAGGAGTCCGGGTGGAGTCTTCCTGCAATTAAAGTCAAAGGCGAAGTCCGGCTCCCGTAGGAGTCCGGACAAGGCTTACCAGTAGTTGAAGTTGAGGACGGAGCCCGGGCGAAGCCTATTTTCGGTTGAAATCGCGGGCGGAGTCCGTCTCCTGTAGGAGTCCGGATGAAGTCTGTCCGCAGCCGTTGGAGTCGAGGACGAGGCCCGGCTCCCGTAGGAGTCCGGAAGGAGTCTTCCTGCAATTAAAGTCAAAGGCGAAGTCCGGCTCCTGTAGGAGTCTGGACAAGGCTTACCAGCAGTTGAAGTTGAGGATGGAGCCCGGCTCCCGTAGGAATCCGGACGAGGTCTACTTGCGGTTGAAGTCGCGGGCGGAGTCTGTCTCCCGTAGGAGTCCGGACGAAGTCTGTCCGCAGCCGTTGGAGTCGAGGACGAGGCCCGGCTCCCCGTAGGAGTCCGAGTGGAGTCTTCCTGCAATTAAAGTCAAAGGCGAAGTCCGGCTCCCGTAGGAGTCCGGACAAGGCTTACCAGTAGTTGAAGTTGAGGATGGAGTCCAACTTCCGTAGGAGCCCGGGCGAAGCCTATTTTCGGTTGAAGTCGCGGGCGGAGTCCGTCTCCCGTAGGAGTCCGGATGAAGTCTGTCCGCAGTCATTGGAGTCGAGGACAAGGTCCGGCTCCCGTAGGAGTCCGGATGGAGTCTTCCTGCAATTAAAGTCAAAGGCGAAGTCCGGCTCCCGTAGGAGTCCGGACAAGGCTTACCAGCAGTTGAAGTTGAGGACGGAGCCCAGCTCCCGTAGGAGCCCGGGCAAGGTCTACTTGCGATTGAAGTTTCGGGCGGAGTCCGTCTCCCGTAGGAGTCCGGATGAAGTCTGTCTGCAGCCGTTGAAGTCGAAGACGAGGCCCGACTTCCGTAGGAGTCCGGGTGGAGTCTTCCTGCAATTAAAGTCAAAGGCGAAGTCCGGCTCCCGTAGGAGTCCGGACAAGGCTTACCAGCAGTTGAAGTTGAGGACGGAGCCCGACTCCCGTAGGAGCCCGGGCGAGGTCTACTTGCGGTTGAAGTCGCGGGCGGAGTCCGTCTCCCGTAGGAGTCCGGATGAAGTCTGTCCGCAGCGTTGGAGTTGAGAACGAGGCCTGGCTCCCGTAGGAGTCCGGGCGAAGTCTTCCTGCAATTAAAGTCAAAGGCGAAGTCCGGCTCCCGTAGGAGTCCGGACAAGGCTTACCAGTAGTTGAAGTTGGAAGAGACTTGCGAGGGTCAATCCCGTCAAGAACTTCGACCGAGGATATTTTATACCCAACACCAGTCCCGCTACTTTCGAGTTTGAATTTGGAATGAAGGAAGTACAGAGAGGTCGTCGCAGTCGAAGTTCTCCCCCAGACGCCCGCGCGCAACCGTCCTCGGATATGTTGGCATTTAATGCGCGCATGCCGGAGTCCCTTTTTCCGATTAGGATGACCCGAAGAGTCTTTTCAGAACTTCCATCGGGACGCGATCCCAAGCGTCGTGCCATGAAAGTTTGCGAACAGTCAACCCTCGGTAGCGGCGAATGGGACACGTGGTGAGCACCGATTGGCCTAGGGACACTCGCCACCATAATTGCGTTAGGCTCCACTGCCTATTTAAACCCCCCACCCTTCCTCGGGGGGCTTCGCTTCGCCTGAAGGACGGCATCTTCCTTTCGCCAGAGAGCTTAGCCACTCTGCCACTCCATCGGTGCCCCTTCCGACTCTGAGCGTCCTTTGCGCTGGTTTTTGCCATCTCCGCCGGCTCTCCGCCATTTTCAGTCCCCCGATTCTCTTTAAGGGGTTCCCCCGCCAGGATCTCCGCCTTGGAGGCCAATCTCAAGAAGATGCCACAGTCTTGGAAGGGTGCAAGGAGGAGAATAGTAGTCTGCGAGTTCTCCGGTCGTGTCGCCGTGGGTTCTCGTCGCTTTGAAGGAGGCTCGAGGGAGAATCCCTTCAACAACAGGGGTTTAATAACGGGGACAACCGGTGAAGACGTTCTGCCTGAGAATTTTGGAGTAGCTGATCGGGGCGACGCCGGTCAAGAGGGCAGAGTCGTCGTCACAAGCCGTGGCGGGATCCTTGATGTCATCGGAGCCGAGGGACCAGGAGCGGTCGGCGCCGACGGTGGGGCAGTAAAACTTGTTGCGGGGATGGTGGAAGTAGCGCATGCTGACCTTGCCGGAATGCCTAGGACGGCGGTTGTCATGGGGCATTCGGTGATGGCGCATATCTCCGACGCCATCGCTGTCCCCGGGGTAACCCCGGTTCTTCTTGAAATAAGTCATCGTCGCCGCTGCCGTTGCCCTTGCTGCCTCCTGAACTCTATCCCATTCTTTTCCCCTAGGGTTGGGATTCCTGAGATGGAGCGGGAGAAAGCCAAGCATGTTTATCACACGCACTGAAAAATACGGTTGGACGGAATCGGGAAGAGAAGTTTGCAGCCTGAAGTGGCCTCCGGTGTATCTCTTCCAAGTCGTGTATCCGAGCCTTGTAATAGTGTATTCTTTTCTGGCCCTCCGGGTCTTGTAACGTACATCTTGTTGATTGAAAAATGAGAAGGAGATTTTATTACCTCGTCCGCACTTTGCATTGAATTGTTGTCTGTCGAACTTCTTTCCTTTGCCATTATCGTTGTTGTATTCCCTTTCTCCTTTTCTCTTCTTTTCTTTTTCTTCTCTCTTCTTTTCTTTTTTTTTTTTTTTTTTGATGTCGTCCTTAGGTTACCGGTGGTTGCCACGCCGGCTCGCCTTTTAGTTATCCCTTTCCTTCAACCTCAATGGCTCTATAATGCATACGAGAAGGTAATTTTCCACTACCTCTTTTACTCATGTGTTGAATTATCGTTTGCCGAGCTTCTTTTTGGCCTTTGTGTCGTTCGGAGGTATTCGGTTGCTATCGTATCAACCCATCTTTTTCGTCCGTGGCCGCAGAGTCATCTGGGACCATTCGGGTTTGGTGCCCCCATCAGGGCTCGAGCTCGGAGGTCTGAGCTTCTGTCACCCAGAGGAAGTTGTCTTACCTTGGGCTTGTGTTGAAAGCTTCCTTGAAAGCTGAGGTTCTTGATGTGAGCCCCAATCCTTGCCGAGACAGGGTTCTCTGCATCTTGGACGCTGTTTGTTTTCCATTCGTCGCTGACGTGATCCATCGGCTTTCTTTTTCTTTTTTGCTTGGAACTTTTCCTACGCTCTTGGTGAGGTTACGGGAGTTTGGCTCCCGTAAGTGAAGTCGGGGTGAAGTCCGGCTCTCGTGTGAGTCCGGATGAAGCCTGTAAGTGAAGTCGCGGGCGGGGCTCGGCTCCCGTAGGAGTCCGGGCGGAGCCCTTCAGCAGTTGAGGTTGAGAACGGAGTTCGGCTTCCGTAGGAGTCCGGGCGGAGTCCACCTGCAGTCAAGGTTAGGGACGAAGTCCGGCTCCCGTAGGAGTCCGGACGGAATTTTATTGTGAGGGGGCCGTTGGGGAAAGTCCCCCCTTTTTCTCCTCTGGTCTTTGAACGACCAGACTTTTAATTGATGCCGGGACGAGGTTTTCCCCCATTCCTGTCGTAACAAGTTTCAGCTCTGGTTAGGACGAGGTCCTCCTCTTGTTTCTAACACAGCCGCGGGCGTACATATGGGCATTGCTGGGCCCTTCCCACCTCCCGGCCTAAAGAGAGCCGGGCCTTCGACTTTGCTCGAGTTAGGACGAGGTTCTCCTTCTGTCTCTAACAGGGCTGTGGGGGCGCATATGGGCGTTGCAGGGCCTCTCCCCACCTTCCGACCTAAAGAGAGCCGGGCCTTCGACTTTGCTCAAGTTAGGGTGAGGTTCTCCTCCTGTCCCTAACAGGGCTGTGGGGGCACATATAGGCGTTGCAGGGCCTCTCCCCCCATCCGGTCTAAAGGGAACCGGGCCTTCGACTTTGCTCAAGTTAGGACGAGATTCTCCTCCTGTCCCTAACAGGGCTGTGGGGTGCATATGGGCGTTGCAGGGCCTCTCCCCCCATCCGGTCTAAAAGAAACCGGGCCTTCGACTTTGCTCAAGTTAGGGCGAGGTTCTCCTCCTGTCCCTAACAGGGCTGTGGGGGCGCATATGGGCATTGCAGGGCCTCTCTCCCCATCCGGTCTAAAGAAAATCGGGCCTTCGACTTTGCTCAAGTTAGGGCGAGGTTCTCCTCCTGTCCCTAACAGGGCTGTGGGGGCGCATATGGGCGTTGCAGGGCCTCTCCCCCCATCCGGTCTAAAGGGAACCGGGCCTTCGACTTTGCTCAAGTTAGGGCGAGGTTCTCCTCCTGTCCCTAACAGGGCTGTGGGGGCGCATATGGGCGTTGCAGGGCCTCTCCCCCCATCCGATCTAAAGGGAACCGGGCCTTCGACTTTGCTCAAGTTAGGGCGAGGTTCTCCTCCTGTCCCTAACAGGGCTGTGGGGGCGCATATGGGCGTTGCAGGGCCTCTCCCCCCATCCGATCTAAAGAAAATCGGGCCTTCGATTTTGTCGAGACGAGGTTCCCCTCTCACTTCTGATACAATTTGTTTGGATGGTCCTGTAGATGTAGGATATTGCTAAAGACATGCAAATACACAACTTTTAATTAAAATGAAGTTATTGGTAGTACATCCGTAAGTTGTCCGAGCTCTATGGTCGTGGGAGGTCGGCCCCTTCGAGCTCCTTAAGATAATAAGTTCCAGGCCGGACTACTTCTTTGACCTCATACGGGCCTTCCAAGTATGGGGCGAGTTTCCCTCGATCCTGAGGTTGCGAGACAGTGGCTCGTCGAAGCATTAGATCTCCTGCTCTAAAGACTTTGTTCTTGACTCGGGCGTTGTAATACCGAGCGATCTTCTGTCTGTAGGCTGCCATTCGAACTTGAGCTATCTCCCATCTTTCTTCCAGCAGGTCGAGGTTGGTTTTAAGACTTTGCGAATTTTGATGTTCGTCGAACGCCACGACTCGCGCTGACGGGAGTTTAAGCTCAATTGGGATGACGGCCTCCATACTGAAGGCCAAAGCAAAGGGGGTTTTCCCTGTGGGCAGCCTCTGGGTAGTTCGATACGCCCACAACACATGATAAAGTTCGTCCGCCCAAGTTCCTTTCGCTTTTTCGAGCCTTGTCTTAATCCCCTGCAAAAGGGTTCTGTTAGTCACCTCAGCCTCGCCGTTCGCCTGAGGATGGGCTACTGATGTGAAGTTATGGGAGATGTTTAGATCTTCACAGAATTCGGTGAATTTCGCTCCCGCGAATTGCCATCCATTATCAGTGATTAGGGTTCTAGACAGATCGAACCTACACATGATCGACTTCCAGATGAAATCTTGCACTTTTGCTTCTGTGATTTTTGCTAGTGGTTCGGCTTCAACCCATTTGGTGAAATAGCCGATCGCTACCAGGAGGAACTTCCTCTGCCCAGACGCCATGGGAAAGGGGCCAAGGATGTCCATCCCCCATTGCACAAAAGGCCATGGGGCACTCAAAGGTGTGAGCTCGGTGGCTGGCTGTCTCTGGACGTTAGCATATCTCTGGCATCGATCACACTTTCTGACATATTCAATCGAATCATGATGCATTTTCGGCCAGTAATATCCTTGGCGGAGCAACTTATGGGATAAAGATCTAGCCCCCAGATGGTTTCCGTAGATTCCTTCATGCACTTCCCACAGGGCGTAGTCAGCTTCCGAAGGCTGGAGACATTTTAAGAGGGGCAAGGAGTACGATCTCTTGTACAATTTGCCCTCATAAAGGATGTATCGGGAGGCTTGGTTTTGGAGTTTTCGAGCTTCTTTCGCATCCTGGGGGAGAACTCCATCTCTGAGATAGACTATCAGTGGGTCGACCCAGCTGGGCTCGTGGTCAATTTCCATCACGGGCTACGACTCTTCTGTACTCGGGCGCTTTAGAACTTCAAAGAGAACGCCTTTGGACAGTTCGGCCGGAGCCAGCGTTGCCAGCTTGGAGAAAAGGTCAGCCCTAGTATTTTCCAACCTTGGGATCTATCTGATGTTGAAGCTGCTAAAGTCGGGGACGAGCTCCTTTATCCTTTTGAGATATTTGGCCATACTGTCCTCTCGTGCTTCGTAACTTTCGCTGACTTGTCCCACTACTAGTTGAGAGTCACTGTGGACCCAGAGCTGATCTATTCCCAACTCTTTGGCGATCCTTAGCCCCGCGATCAGAGCTTCATACTCCGCTCCATTGTTTGTTGCGGGGAACTCAAAATACAGAGCGTACTCCGCGACGATTCCCTTCGGACTGACCAAGATCAGGCTTGCACCTGCGCCTAACATGTTGGAAGACCCGTGCACATAGAGGGCCCAAAAGCGATCAGAGGGGTCCGCTTCTTCTTTGGGGGAGTTCGGTCGGGACTTCAGGTCGTCAATTTCACTTTGTTCAGGTTCAGCCTCCTCTGGGATAGTACACTCCACTATGAAATCTGTCAGTATTTGGGCCTTCACTGCTGGCCTGGGTCGATAGTTGATGTCAAATTCTGTGAGCTCGATCGCCCACTTTGCCATCCTCCCAGAGGCGTCCGCCCGGTGCAAAATCGCTTTGATCGGTTGGTCGGTGAGCAGCGTCACGGTGTGCCCTTGAAAGTAGGGCCGGAGCCTTCGGACTGCAATCAACAAGGCGTAAGTCAATTTTTCTAATTTGGTGTACCTGGTCTCGGCGTCCCTCAATGCGCGGCTGACGTAGTAGATCGGTCGTTGGACTTTCGCTTCTTCTTTGATAAGGACGACCGCGAGAGCCATGAGAGAGACCGCCAGGTATAAAAATAGCTCCTCCCTGGGCTCCGGCTTTGCCAACAGCGGGGGTGAGCCGAGGTAGTTCCTTAGTTCTTCGAACGCCTGTTGGCACTCAGAGGTCCAACAGAAGTTCTTCGGCTGCTTGAGGGTTTGAAAGAAGGGTAAGCACCGTTCGGCCGACCTCGCGACGAAGCGATTCAGGGCCGCTATCCTCCCCGTGAGGTGCTGAACCTCTTTTATCGACTTTGGGGCGGCCATCTCCTGGATGGCGCGAATTTTCTCTGGAAGATCCCGCGCTCCGACACCATGAAGCCCAGGAACTTTCCCGAGGTTACTCCGAAAGCGTATTTAGTTGGGTTCAGCTTCATTCTATATTTTCGGAGAGCGTCGAAGGTCTCCTTGAGGTCGGCGACATGATCTCTGGAAGATTTGCTTTTTACGAGCATATCATCCACGTAGACCTCCATGTTACGGCTGATCTGCTCCTTGAAGATTTTGTTCACCAACCGTTGGTAGGTTGCGCCCGCATTCTTGAGGCCGAAATGCATGACCCTGTAATAGTAAAGGCCAGATTAGTGATGAAAGCTATCTTTTCTTCGTCTTTCGGTGCCATTCTGATTTGATTATAGCCGGAGAACGCATCCATGAAGGTGAGGAGCTCATGGCCCGAGGTCGCATCCACTAGTTGATCGATTCTGGGAAGAGGGTAGCTGTCCTTTGGACAGGCCTTATTCAGCTTTTTGAAGTCTATGCACATCCTCCACTTGTCGTTTGCTTTTTTGACTAGGACAACGTTGGAAATCCAATCAGGATAATTGACTTCCTTAATGAATCCGGCTTTAAGGAGCTTGTCCACTTCCTCGGCTATTGCCTTCTGCCTCTCCAGTGCATGACCTCGAATTTTCTCTTTCATCGGTCGATGCTTTGGATCGATGGCCAGGCGATGCTCCATGACTTCCGTGTCAATCCCTGGCATGTCTGCTGGAACCCAAGCGAAAATGTCCGCATTTCTTCGTAGAAAATCAATGAGACGCGTCCGCACCTCCTCCCCCAGGTTGGAGCCGATCATCGCTACATGCTCCGCGTTCCCGTCATTCAAAGGGATTGGTACCAGATCTTCAATTGGGGCGCCCCTTTCTTCGGTGAGGTCATCGCGAGCATCCAGTCCATCGACGGGATAGGGGTCAGATTGGTCGCTTCTTTGCAAGGCTTTGTTGTAGCAGTGTCTGGCCAGGACTTGGTCTCTCCGGACCTCTCCGATCCCCTGGTTGGTGGAGAATTTCAACTTCAAATGGTAGGTTGATACGATGGCTCGGAGAGCATTGAGGCCAGGTCGGCCGAGGATTGCATTGTAGGCTGACGGCGCCTTCACCACCAAGAAATTCACCAGAGCCCAGGATTGCCTTGGATATCGACCTGCGGCCACAGTCAAAGTTATCATTCCTTCCGTCGGAATAGCGTCGCCGATAAACCCTATCAGAGGGGAGCTAATCGGTCTCAAATGGCCGTCGAGGATGGACATTCTTGAAAAGACATCGTAGAACAAGATGTCGGCTGAGCTTCCATTGTCGACAAGAATGCGACGGACGTCGTAATTTACTATATTCATGGAAACTACGACCGCGTCGTTATGAGGGAATTGGACCCCCTGAGCGTCTTCTTCAGTAAAGGTTATGGGCTCTTTGATCTTTTGCCGCTTGGAGGGTACAGCTGGTATATTGGTTGCTTCCTGCCGGGATCCTCCCGAGATGGTGTTGGCGAAATCAATCGGAGGCCGATTGTCCGACCACTCCATGCCGGCGACCATAGCCGGAGGATGCAGGGCCCGAGAAATCAGAGGCGAGACCGGGGCCCGAGATATGGCTGCGGAGGCCGTGGGTAGCCGCGCGGATGCTTCACGAGAAGGCATCGAGCGAGGATCCAGTGGGGGAAAGGAGGAGTGGGTGTCGGAGAAGATGATCGGAGGCGGCTCCGTTGAGCGATCCTTTAAGAACAAGGGTACCGCGCGAAGGTTCAGCCCTTCCTCTAGCGCCAATCCTGTTGGTGCAAAAATTCGCTTACGTCGGAGAAGCTGGAGTCGCGGTCGCCGCTGGGACCTGCAAAAAAAGTCTAAACCGGAGGTGGGGTTGCTCTGGCAAGACCCTCCGACGCTCAAGTCAGTTCTCTGCCTCAACAAGAATGGAGTTCTCGAACAAAAATTTTAGCAGAGTTTCTAGGTAAAAATGAGAGCTTATGGAATAACGTATCTGGGGTTCCCCTTTTATAGACGAAGGGGGCAACAAATTGATAGCGACGTCTGTAACTGTCTGGTAGTGGGCCGCCCAGAGTCAGGAAGAATTTATTGCGGAGGGTAGTGGAGTGGAATCGTGGCTATCGCCGTGGCTCGCCACGTGGAATCAGTTACGGGGAGTGGAGCGCCGTCCGCCGTCGTGACTTGTCAAGAAGTGGTGGAATCGCACAGG
Organism: Elaeis guineensis; assembly: GCF_000442705.2. Taxonomy (NCBI): domain Eukaryota; kingdom Viridiplantae; phylum Streptophyta; class Magnoliopsida; order Arecales; family Arecaceae; genus Elaeis; species Elaeis guineensis. Next base: position 122,617,417 of record NC_026003.2, read on the forward strand.
ATCCGCCGTAGGGAGTGGAGCAGAATCGTTGCCGTTAATACAGCCTGTCAGGGGGTAATGGGGCTGCGTAGGATCCACCGCAGGGAGTGAAGCAGTGTTGTCCGTTACTGTGGCCTGCCAGGGGGTCCAGACTTATCGACCGAAGTTCGGTAGGAGTCAGTAGCGATGTTCGGTACCCGTAGGAGTTTGGGCGAGGTCTTCCCGCAGTCGGAGTAGAAGACGGAGTCTGGCTGCCGTTGGAGTCGAGGACGGAGGCCGGCTCCCGTAGGAGCCCGGGTGGAGCCTTCCTGCAATTAAAGTCAATATGCGAAGTCCGGCTCCCGTAGGAGTCCGGACAAGGCTTACCAGCAGTTGAAGTTGAGGACGGAGCCCGGCTCCCATAGGAGCCCGGGCGAAGCCTATTTTCGGTTGAAGTCGCGGGCGGAGTCCGTCTCCCGTAGGAGTCCGGACGAAGTCTGTCTGCAGCCGTTGGAGTCGAGAACGAGGTCCGGCTCCCGTAGGAGTCCGGGTGGAGTCTTCCTACAATTAAAGTCAAAGGCGAAGTCCGGCTCCCGTAGGAGTCCGGACAAAGCTTACCAGCAGCTGAAGTTGAGGACGGAGCCCGGCTCCCGTAGGAGCCCGGGCGAGGTCTACTTGCGGTTGAAGTCGCGGGTGGAGTCCGTCTCCTGTAGGAGTCCGGATGAAGTCTGTCCACAGCCGTTAGAGTCGAGGATGAGGCCCGGCTCCCATAGGAGTCCGGGTGGAGTCTTCCTGCAATTAAAGTCAAAGGCGAAGTCCGTCTCCCGTAGGAGTCCGGACAAGGCTTACCAGCAGTTGAAGTTGAGGATGGAGCCCGGCTCCCGTAGGAGCTCGGGTGAGGTCTACTTGCGGTTGAAGTCGCGGGCGGAGTCCGTCTCCCGTAGGAGTCCGGACGAAGTCTGTCCGCAGCCGTTGGAGTCGAGGACGAGGCCCAGCTCCCGTAGGAGTCCGGGTGGAGTTTTCCTGTAATTAAAGTCAAAGGCGAAGTCCGGCTCCCGTAGGAGTCCGGACAAGGCTTACCAGCAGTTGAAGTTGAGGACGGAGCCCGGCTCTCGTAGGAGCCCGGGCGAGGTCTACTTGCGGTTGAAGTCGCGGATGGAGTCTGTCTCCCGTAGGACTCCGGACGAAGTCTGTCCGCAGCCGTTGGAGTCGAGGACGAGGTCCGGCTCCCGTAGGAGTCCGGGTGGAGTCTTCCTGCAATTAAAGTCAAAGGCGAAGTCCGGCTTCCGTAGGAGTCCGGACAAGGCTTACCAGCAGTTGAAGTTGAGGACGGAGCCCGGCTCCCGTAGGAGCCCGAGCGAAGCCTATTTTCGGTTGAAGTCGCGGGCAGAGTCCGTCTCCCGTAGGAGTCCGGATGAAGTCTGTCCGCAGCCGTTGGAGTCGAGGACGAGGCCTGGCTCCCGTAGGAGTCCGGGTGGAGTCTTCCTGCAATTAAAGTCAAAGACGAAGTCCGGCTCCCGTAGGAGTCCGGACAAGGCTTACCAGCAGTTGAAGTTGAGGACGGAGCCCGGGCGAGGTCTACTTGCGGTTGAAGTCGCGGGCGGAGTCCGTCTCCCGTAGGAGTCCGGACGAAGTCTGTCCGCAGCCGTTGGAGTCGAGGATGAGATCCGGCTCCCGTAGGAGTTCGGGTGGAGTCTTCCTGCAATTAAAGTCAAAGGCGAAGTCCGGCTCCCGTAGGAGTCCGGACAAGGCTTACCAGCAGTTGAAGTTGAGGACGGAGCCCGGCTCCCGTAGGAGCCCGGGCGAAGCCTATTTTCGGTTGAAGTCGCGGGCGGAGTCTGTCTCCCGTAGGAGTCCGGATGAAGTCTGTCCGCAGCCGTTGGAGTCGAGGACGAGGCCCGGCTCCCGTAGGAGTCCGGATGGAGTCTTCCTGCAATTAAAGTCAAAGGCGAAGTCCGACTCCCGTAGGAGTCCGGACAAGGCTTACCAGCAGTTGAAGTTGAGGACGGAGCCCGGCTCCCATAAGAGCCCGGGCGAGGTCTACTTGCGATTGAAGTCGCGGGCGGAGTCCGTCTCCAATAGGAGTCCGGATGAAATCTGTCCGCAGCCGTTGGAGTCGAGGACGAGGCCCGGCTCCCATAGGAGTCCGGGTGGAGTCTTCCTGTAATTAAAGTCAAAGGCGAAGTCCGGCTCCTGTAGGAGTCCGGACAAGGCTTACCAGCAGTTGAAGTTGAGGACGGAGCTCGGCTCCCGTAGGAGCCCGGACGAGGTCTACTTGCGGTTGAAGTCGCGGACGGAGTCCGTCTCCCGTAAGAGTCCGGATGAAGTCTGTCCGCAGCCGTTGAAGTCGAGGACGAGGCCCGGCTCCCGTAGGAGTTCGGGCGAAGTCTTCCTGCAATTTATGTCAAAGACGAAGTCCAGCTCCCGTAGGAGTCCGGACAAGGCTTACCAGCAGTTGAAGTTGGAAGAGACTTGTGAGGGTCAATCCCGCCAAGAACTTCGGCCGAGGGTATTTTATACCCAACAATTTTCTTTTCCAATTTTTTTGTTGATTATTTTTTCTATGCTAGCATTTGATGATTTTTTTTTTAAGAAAAAAAGAAGAAAAATAACCATTTTGTGATTCACTCCTATATCCCTTGCTTGATGAAACCTCGCATGGGATAAATCTAGTTTTCTAGCTAATAATGTCGGTCTGGGTTTCTGGACTGTGTCTGGCTGATTCGTCGGCCGATTTGCTTGATGAAAACCTCTTGGAAGGTAGATTTTCTTTTAACTGCTTATAGATTAATATAGCTCCTATTATTTTTTGTAGGTATGGTATTCCTGTTTGATGTCCTTCTGAATGGGAGAGTTGGGGGCATGAAGCTGATTTTATTCTTTTTTCTTGTGGGAAAAGAACATCGCATTTATTGTTACATTCCTTGTTAAAATTAGCATTTCAAGAATGCTTATATATAATGTCGATTGATCTGTGATTTGTGTTATTTCTCGAACCAGTTACTGCTGCTTCACAATATAGGGCAAGTGTTCGAATTGACGTATGATGCATGGGTTCCTTCATTAGATGGCCATTAGTTTCCATCACAAACTTATCTATGGCATGTTCATATGCACTACCAGTTACAATAATTTGTGATTCGCTTTCTTTTTGCTTGTTTTTTTTTTTTTTTTTGGTGTTTTCCCAAAAGCAGCTTTTGAATTCAAAATGTCAATATCTAGATGTTGTTTGATCATTCAAGAGTTTGATTCATTCCTTCTCAAATTTTATGTTTGATCCTAGATTTTATGTTGAAACCTAAAATTTAAAATCCATGTATATGAGGAACAGCTTTAAAATACTTCTGGTGGTTAGCTTGTATGCATGAGGGTGGAGCTAATGTATGTAACTTAGGAGTCAACATCCAGACAAAAAATTCGAGATGCCAGACATTTTATACCTAAGCCTGGCTTGAGTTTGATATGAGTTTGTGATATGCTTAAATCATCTGATCAAGCCATATGCTATTCTTATGTTTTCTTTGGTCAAGCTTGCACTTTAGCCGATGTTACCAGTAAGCATCATTGGAAGATCCTATTTGAGGTTGCATCCCCTTATCCTATTAGATGCCAAACTTACAAGGAATTGTTGAGGATTTTGCTTAGTATTTTTAGCTATATAACTCCATTTCTTACTGTCAATAACATCTGCCATCTCAATAATTGTTTCATTTTGATTTTCCTTATGTCACATTTTTTGAAGCTCTTTAAAGTTGCGGTCATGGCAGTCCAAGCACTTTGAGCTACCATGGACCTGGACCAACCCATGGCCTGTTGAGCAGGGCTGAGCATGCCTTAGAAAAAACAAAAAAAAAAAGGCGCTTTGGACCTTGGCCACGTTACAAATTCATGGCCCTACTTTATTTTGGTTAGGCATGCAAGGCCTTAGACTGGTCTGCCTGAAAGACTACTTGATACTTTGAAGTGTACATTTACATTTATTTCTACCGAATATATTATAAAGGCTAGAGAATCTGGGCCACTCATTCAAGGTAGCTGCCCGAGATTCAAAAATCAAACACCTAACCTTTATAAAACCCGCTCTTCCACTCCCTTTTCTCTCCCGTCTCTTCAGCTGGTCCTCTCCACCAAGGTGGTGCCAAATGGACCACTCACCCCGTAGCTTTCTTGCCACTATCCATGATTGTGGGATTTAAAATTTAGAGGCATCACCAATGTTCTTGAAAGTGATAAAATTTTCATCTTCAGTAAAATATGATCTGTGGTATGTTATCATAATTTTGATTACCATGATGACTCTGTGTTTGGCTCATTGCATTTTTGCTTTTTCCTTCATTGCCTTGATATCAAGGAAAATTAGCAGTTCAAATATTTGATTCTTGTCTACTTATTTCAGGGAAACAAGCTGCAAATCCACCAGGAGCGGGCACCGTTTCAAAATGGGATATTTCAATCTGCAATTGGTGGGAATAGATGTTTCTTCCGAAGCATAGCAACAATACCATTTCACAAGCAACCTGCCATTGTTGGGAATAGATCTTTCTTCCAAGGCATAGCAACTATGGGTCAACCAGAGACATGTTTGGGACAAGATAGTTCTGCCTCCCCTGATATAGATCAGCCTCAACGCATTAAATTCAAAAGGCTTGATAAAACAGCAAAGCACATCATGAATGTAAGCCTAAAGCGGTGGATGCCAGATTGCTTTATTTTAGCATTTTGCTTTACTTTTTGTTTTACGAAACTTTATAATTTTCAGCTTTTACGGAAATGGGAATGTCCAACTTAACATAATTAGAAGGCATTGATTGGAATTATTAACCCATTAGAAGGATATAGCTGTTCTTATTATCATTACTCTTATAGTTTCTGGTACTAATTACAGATTTTAGATAAAGAAGCAGTGGAAAAAGTACAGGCTGATAGAGAAATTCCTGATATAAAGCCTGGATCTATCGTTCAGCTATAAGTGGTATGACATTCTTTATTAGTTGATTCTCTCTTGTGCTCTGTGTTGATCCATGATTTGAACAGGAAGTGCCTGAGAACAAACGTCGAGTTTCAGTTTTAAAAGGCATTGTCATAGCGAGGCGGACTGCTGGTCTAAATACAACATTTAGATTGCGTCGACTGGTAGCTGGTGTTGGGATCGAATCTGTTTTTCCCTTGTGAGTTAAAATTCTGAGTTCTTAAGAACTTGGTCACTGGCATGTGTGCATTCATGTGCTAAATGGGCATTTTTTGGCAGTGTCAATTTTGACAGATACTCTCCGAACGTCAAGGAAATGAAGGTCCTGGATAAGAAGAAAGTTAGGAGCGCGAAACTTTATTACCTCACAGAAAGGATGAATGCTCTGAAGAAATAAATGATTTTTTTTTGTCATTTTTTGATCCTTTTTTCTCCAGTTTGCGTGGTTCTAACAAATTTGACCTTGCGGACTAGCTGGGATCATAGAGGGATATCGCCCAGCAGATTCTATAAAATAAAATGCGGCACAGCAAGCTGAGGTTATCTGTCATTCACCCGACTGTAGCTTTCTGTTAATGTGCAGTCAACTAGCCGCTTTAATCACAAAACTGTTAGCTAGTAGATTATGACTGAGGCTTAGATATCTCCTTCGTTTGAGAGGGAGCTAGAAGTCTAAAATCAAATGGCTTAGATATCTAAGAGGGAGCTTAGGTATCTCCTTCCTTTTGTTGATGCCCAGATCACTTCGATTTGTTTGGCTTGATTAATATCGGTTCATTCATCACTTATTTCAATGTTATGTGTGATAAGCGGTTATTTAGAATATTGTTCAAATAAAACTTGTTTTTATTCTTTGTGGTTTTGTGAATTTTTTTTTTTTTTTAAAAACAGCAGTTTATGTTATTAAGCCAGGTCCTATGTGGAATTCTCTAAACAACATGATTGGAGCAATAAGGCCACCAAGTTCTTGTAGAAAGCAATGGGGTATTGTCCATCAGTTTGATGTTAAGAAGTGCAACATTTCTGATATTGTTCGAACTTCGTTGTTGGTGGAGGGTGAGCTCAAGATGTGTCGCCCAAAAAAATTGCCGATGGCCTCATCTGCCTCGAAGATAGCAAAAAAAAAAAAAAAATATTACGGCCAATCGCCTCGTCGTCCGATCGTCGGGAAGCGTGCACCTACAAAACGAGAAGTCCACTCTGACGGAGGCGGCTCCGGCGGAGACCCTCCGACGGTCAAGTCAGAGAGGTGATTGGACAACAGTGAAATGTAGACAGAGAGCTCGATCGAGAGAGAGAGAGAGGAAGAGAGGAGCGAGCCTGTGTTTTTGGGAGTCGAGAAGTGGGAGAGACAGAGCGGGGGTCCTCTGCACTGTTGCCTTCCCCGGTTTATATAGTGGAGCACGATATGACACCGTCATTAATGGCGCAGACAAGTGAGGAACTGTCAACTCACTGTAGACTGTCAGAGTCGCCGTGAAAGTGTCATGTCGCCGTGCGGCTATCAAATCACCAGGGTTGACAATGCCCTCGGCGGGACAATGCCCCTAGGTAGCCGTACCGCATGTCGCTGTCAGAGCTGACAAGGTCTGGCAGCTGTACGGCGGTTGGAGGAGCCGACCGACCCAAAGTCGGTGGCCAGCTGAGTGGTGTTGGGCCCCCCCGTTGGTCGGCGAGTCTTTCGTGAGTCGGCCATTGGACCTCTGGGTTCAGTCGGCCGTCAGTCGGTCGGGAGGGATACGCCCGACACACCCCCAGTCGGTGATGGGCCGTCAATTGGCCAGTGATGGCGTCTGCCAGTCGGTCCCTCCGGCCATCGGTCGGTCGGTCGGTCCCTCCGACCATCGGTCGGTCGGTCGGTCCCTCCGGCCATCGGTCGGTCGGTCGGTCCCTCCGGCCATCGGTCGATCGGTCGGTCCCTCCGACCATCGGTCGGTCGATCGGTCCCTCCGGCCATCGATCGGTCGGTCGGTGGATATTCCCCAACAGTTGCCCCCCTCCACTCCTGAGTCGGACGGTGAGCTGGCCGGTGCTTTTGCTGGGGCAGCGTCCCAGGGCGAATAGGAGTGGATTTGTCGCATGCAAGAGTCCGACCGTACCATCAGTCTGATACGGTGTCAGGCACCTCGTAAATGCCGAGCGATTCGCTGACGTCAGGTGTCTAGTCGGTGTCAGAGGTCACGTCGGCGTCGGGTGTCAGACGGCGCGTATTGTCGGCGTCAGACGTCGCGTCGGTGTCAGAAGATCGGATGCCACACGACACGGTGTCAGACGACCGAATATCCAGCGCTGTTAGCGGGAGTGTGGGCCGCTGTCAGGCATCCCATCGGGAATGCGAATCGGCGCGATCGCATTCAGTCGGGGGAGCGCCGATAAGTCGGGCCCCGATACCCTTGTGTCGGGTACACCTCCGCGCCTCGTGATATACGGTGGTAAGCCGCATATCCTCCGACCGACTGTGGCTCGGTCGGCAAGTCGTAGATGCGACTAGGGTCGCGTCGTGTGATAGACGGTGGTAAGCCGAATATCCTTCGACCGGCCGTGGCTCGGTCGGGAGTCGCGACGTCGGTCGCGTAGGCATTTCGCCTTTTTTTGGTCGGGGCCCGATCGGCGTATTAGCCGATGGTCTGGCCCGAGAGTTCAACCGTAGAAGGAGTGCCAGCTCCCATCATTGTAGATGCATCGGTCCTTGTAAGGATCCGATGTCTCGTCGACTGTCGAAGGAGTGTCGACTCCCGTCATTGTAGATGCATCGGTCCTTGTAAGGGTCCGATGTCTCGTCGACTGTCGAAGGAGTGTCGACTCCCGTCATTGTAGATGCATCGGTCCTTGTAAGGATCCGATGTCTCGTCGACTGTCGAAGGAGTGTCGACTCCCGTCATTGTAGATGCATCGGTCCTTGTAAGGGTCCGATGTCTCGTCGACTGTCGAAGGAGTGTCGACTCCCGTCACTGTAGATGCATCGGTCCTTGTAAGGGTCCGATGCGTTACCGACAATGAGGTCGTCGGTTTTAGGTGGATGCTAGGTCCACGTCAATACGTTGGGGCTTTGGCGAGCGCCGATCATTAGTCGAAGAGTTAAGACTCCGAGATTTCAAACCGAGTTTGTTTTCCGACTGAACAATTACAAAGCTCATGGGTAATACAACTTCAAGTTGTCGGCGTTCCAAGTCCGGGGAATGGGCTTCCCTTCAAGGGTCTCCAGCCGATAGGCTCTCGGCAAGTAGGTGTCTGCAACCTTGTAGGGTCCTTCCCAGTTTGGAGCCAACTTCCCCTGATCCAAGGGCTTCGAGACCTCCGCCTTCCTCAAGACCAAGTCACCAGGCCTGAAGAGCTTTGGTCTGACCTTGGCGTTGTAATACCGGATGACCCTCTATCGGTATGAAGCCATTCGGATTTGAGCCTCGTCTCGTAGTTCGGAGAGGAGGTCCAGGTCGGCCCTCCGATCCTCGGAGTTGTCCGGCTCCTGATACCGCTCGACCCTTGAAGATGACAGTCCGATCTCGAGCGGGATCATCGCCTCTGTCCTGTAGGCCAAGCTGAACGGCGACTCCCCGGTCGGGATGCGGGGGGTCATTCGGTAAGCCCACAGAACGGAGCCCAGCTCGTCGACCCAGAGACCTTTGGCTTCATTCAGTCGGGTCTTGAGTCCATGGAGCAAGGTCTGGTTGGTCACCTCAACCTCACCGTTGGACTGTGGGTGCCCGACTGAAGTCAGTCGGTGCGTTATGTGGAACCTGGCGCAGAAGTCTCTGAAATTCTGGTTGTCGAATTGCCGTCTATTGTCGGTGACGATGGTGTGCGGCAACCCGAACCTGAAGATGATGGATTTTTGGATAAAGTCCTCCATCTTCCGCTCGGTGATCTGCGCCAAGGGCTCGACCTTGACTCACTTCGTGAAGTAGTCGATGGCGACGACGATGAACTTCCTCTGACCCGACGCTGGAGGGAAAGGGCCGAGAATATCGACCCCCCACCGAGCGGAGGGCCATGGAGCGATAATGGGAGCAATTCGGCTGGCCGGTTGGTGTTGAATGTTGGCATACTTTTGACAAGGTTCACACCTCCGGACCAGCTCGGTCGCATCATTTTTCATGGTGGGCCAGTAGTAGCCTTGTCGCAGGACCTTGAAGGCTAGGGACTTGCCCCCCAAGTGGTTCCCGCAAATTCCTTCGTGAACCTCTCGGAGAGCGTAGTCGGCGTCGGTCGGCCCCAAACACCTAAGCAGGGGAAGGGAGAATGACCTTTTGTAGAGCCGGCCGTCCATGATCACATATTGAGAGGCCGACCATCGGAGCCGCTTGGCCTTCGCAGGATCTTCGGGACTGATCCCGTCGGTCAGGTACCGGACGATCGGGTCCATCCAACTTGGTTCGGACGTTAGCTGTTGTACTTCCTCGACCCGATCAATGCTCGGCTGCTGAAGGTTTTCGACGAACGTCCGACCCAAAGAGTCGTAGGCCGACGTTGCCAATCTGGAGAGTGCGTCGGCACGGGCGTTCTCCGACCTAGGGATGTGAAAAATTTTGAAATACTCGAGGCACGCCACGAGGTCCTTCACTTTCTGAAGGTACTTGATCATGGTCGGATCTCGCACCTCGAATTCGCCCTTGACCTGCCTTACGATCAGCTGAGAGTCGGAGAATGTCCGGAGGCTGTCGATGCCTAGCTCCTTCGCCATCCTCAAGCCAGCGAGGAGTGCCTCGTATTCGGCTTGATTGTTGGAGGCCTTGAAGTCGAACCGGAGGGCGTACTCGGTGACCACCCCATCCGAATTCGTGAGCAGGAGCCCGGCCCCGCTTCCCTAAGCGTTTGAGGCTCCGTCGATGTGGAGTACCCAGGTGGAGATCGGGTCTGGCTCAGAGACCGCATCTCATCCTGGGTCTTCAGCTCCCGACCCTTGGTCGGTTGTCGGGCATTCAGCGATGAAATCGACCAAGACCTGAGCTTTCAGGGCAGGCCTTGGTCGGTACTGAATGTCGAACTCGCTGAGCTTCATTGCCCACTTCGCGAGTCGTCCAGATGTGTCGGGTCGGTGCAGTATCGCCCTCAGGGGCTGGTTGGTGAGCACCACTATGGCATGGGCCTGGAAGTATGGTCGAAGTCGTTGCGCGGAGATGGTCAGGGCGAAAATCATCTTTTTCGTCTCCGAATATCTGGCTTCGGCACCGTGGAGCACTTTGCTGGTGTAGTAGATGGGCTGATGAGTTCGACACTCGTTTTCCCGAACGAGCACCGAACTGATCGCCTCGGAAGATGTGGCCAAGTAGAGATACAAGGTCTCCCCGACCTGCGGCTTCACGAGCAACGGTGGGGAAGCTAAGTACTTCTTCAGATCTTCGAAGGCCCGCTGGCACTCATCCGACCAAGAGAAACCGTTCGCCTGATGCAAAATCTTGAAGAACGGGAGGCACCTTTCAGCTGATCGGGAAATGAATCGGCTGAGAGCGACGATTTTTCCATTCAGCTGTTGGACCTCCTTCTTGGTGTTCGGATGACGCATGCCGAGGATCGCCTTTATTTTCTCAGGGTTGGCCTCGATCCCTCTCTGTGAAACGAGGAATCCGAGGAACTTCCCTGAGGTCACCCCGAAAGCACACTTGGTCGGGTTGAGCTTCATTCGGTGTCGTCGAAGGGTGCGGAAGGTCTCCTCGAGATCCTGAACATGATCCGGGACCCACGCGCTCTTCACCAGCATGTCGTCCACGTACACTTCCATGTTGCACCCGATTTGGTCTTTAAAGACCTTATTGACAAGTCGCTGGTAGGTGGCGCCAGCGTTCTTCAGTCCGAAGGGCATCACCTTATAGCAGTAGAGGTCCTTCGGGGTCACGAAGACGGTCTGCTCCTCGTCTTCAGGCGCCATCCGGATCTGATTGTATCCGGCGAAGGCGTCCATGAAGCTGAGCGTCGAAATCCGGACGTCGCATCCACCAGCTGGTCGATCTTGGGAAGCGGGAAGCTATCTTTTGGGCAGGCTCGATTGAGGTCGGTGTAGTCGATGCAGATCCTCCACTTCCCGTTGGCTTTCTTGACCATGACAACATTGGCGAGCCAATCGGGATACGTGGATTCTCGGATGAAGCCTGCTTCAAGTAGCTTGTCCACTTCTTCGTCGATGGCCCTCTGCCTTTCTGGAGCGAAGGACCTTTTCTTCTGCCTCACCGGTCTCATCGTCGGGTCGATGTTGAGTCGGTGAGTTATTGTTTCTGGAGGGATGCCCGACATATCTGCTGCCGACCAAGCAAATATGTCGGCATTGGCCGTCAGCAGCTTCGTCAGTCGGCGTCGTTCGGTGTCGGGCAATTGAGACCCGACCCAAACTTTCCTGTCGGGATTTTCTCCTATCGGGATCGCCTCGAGCTGCTCGGCCGGCGAACCTCGTTCTTCCTCCTCCCGTTGGTCCAGCTTGTCGATCGTCAGAGAACCCCTCGACTCGTCGCTTTGAGCGGAGATTTGGAAGCATCGTCGGGCGAGCTGTTGATCTCCGCGCATCTCTCCGGTTCCGTTTCTGGTCGGGAACCGAACAAGGAGATGGTACGTCGAGACGATCGCCTTGAGGGCGTTCAGTCCGGGTCATCCAAGTATGGCATTATAGGCCGAAGGAACTCGGACGACCGCGAAAGTTAGGGAGACCGTGCTTTGCCGTGGTTCGGTGCCGACCGTCACGGGCAGGGTGATTTCTCCTTCTGTCGTGACGGCGTCTCCGGCAAAGCCGATCAAGGGCATGGAGACCCTCTTGAGTCGGTCAGTTGACAGTCGCATCCGAGAGAAGGTCGAGTAAAACAAAACATTTGTCGAACTTCCATTATCAACAAAAATTCGTTTTACATCATAATTCGCTATTGTCGCCGACACAACAACAGCATCGTCATGGGGAGTCTGGATGCCCCGAACGTCGTCCTCCGTGAAGGTGATTACGTCGTCTGGGCGCAGCCTTTTCGTCGGCTCCCCTCCCGCAGATGTCCCCAGGCCCAGCCGCTTGGAGATCATGTTGATGACTCCGGCCGTCGGCTGGTTAGTCGCCGGCTCTTCAGTCGGCTGGGGGCGTCGATCGGCAACTGGTTGGGTCGGCGGACCCTTCCGAAATTTGCCGAGGTACCCCCGGCGGATGAGAGCTTCAATCTCATCCTTCAACTGGATGCACCGTTCGGTGTCGTGGCCGTGGCTTCGATGGAACCGGCAGTACTTCCGATGGTCGAGGCCTTTTGCCTTCAGAGGCGGAGGCCGTCGCAGGTATTCTTCCCCCTCGATCTCCATTAGGATCTGCGCACGAGGAGCGGAGAGAGGAGTGTAGGAGTCATACCTGGGGCGTGCCGGCCTCGGAGTCTGTTGCCGGGGTGACTTTTGGATTCGTCGGGGTGGCGAGACCCGACTATTGGTCGGGGGCCTGCTTGGTTCGGCGGGCTCCCGACCTTTTCTCCGCTTCTCTTTCGGGCCTCTGGGCTCGGCCAAGCATCGGTCGGACGCTCCTTCGTCCGTGCGCATATACTTGTATGCGCGCTCCAGTAGCTCGGCATAAGTCCGTGGGAGGGTCTTGTCCAGAGAATAGGTGAATCGGGACGCCCTCAGGCCCCGCTTCATGGCTGAAACAGCCATGTCTTCGTTGAGGTCCCGGACCTCGAGCGTGACCGCATTGAATCGCGCCACGAAGTGTCGGAGCGTCTCGTTTTCCCCCTGCTTGAGGGAGAAAAGGTTGTCCGACGTTCGCGGCGGCTTTCGGCTGGTGCTGAAATGGACCACGAACGAGTGCTCGAGCTGTCCGAAGGAGTGGATACTTCCCGATCGGAGATCGGAGTACCAGACCCTGGCAGCCTTGCGGAGTGTGGCGGGGAAGCCGATGCAAAAAAGAGCGTCGGTTGCCCCTTGGATCGTCATGAGAGCTTTATAGCTCTCGAGGTGGTCGACTGGGTCGGTGGAGCCGTCGTATGGCTCCACATGCGGCATTTTGAACCGACTGGGAATCGGCTCGTCGAGGACCAGTCGGGAGAAAGGTTGGGCGGTCTGGAAGTCGACATCGTTCGAAGACTTCTGGCCGTCCATCTGCAACTGGGTGAGTCGGCGGTCGATTTCCTCGAACCGGCGCTCGTAGTCGTCCGCTCGTCGATGCTGGGAGACCCCAGGAGTGGAGTCTCCGGAAGATTCTGAGAGGGAGGCCGACGGCGTGCGCGACCGTTTCTCCTTCCTTGCCCGTTCCAACGGGGAAGGAGAAGGCCGCTGGGACCGTCGGTCATCGCGCCATAGTCGTCCCTCCTCTTCTCCGTGGGAGCGCTGTTGGGGGCGCTCGCATGGAGGCGACAGGGATCGGCGTGGTCGTCGGCGGCTGCTCCTGGAGGGCATCGGTCGGGCCGCCGGTTGCTGCTGGAGGCTTTTGACTGCGTCGGTCAGTACGGTCATCTGCCGTACGATGGCCGCGATCTGGGCCTCCGTGGTCACTGCAGGGCGCGAAGAGCTAGGCTCCGCCGCCGGTGGTGGCGGGGAGGCCTCTTCCCGACGGGAAGAGCGCCTTGCCGACCCAGTGATTCTCGATCGTTGAGCTCTTGTCTTTGTCATGCTGTCCCCCTACCTGGCGCGCCAATCTGTTGCGGCCAATCGCCTCGTCGTTCGATCGCCGGGAAGCGTGCACCTGCAAAAACGAGAAGTCCACTCTGATCGGAGGCAGCTCCGGTGGGGACCCTCCGACGGTCAAGTCAGAGAGGTGACTGGGCAACAGTGAAATGTAGACAGAGAGCTCGATTGAGAGAGAGAGAGAGAGAGAGAGGGAGAGAGGAGCGAGCCTGTATTTTTGGGAGTCGAGAAGTGGGAGAGACGGAGCGGGGGTCCTCTGCATTGTTGCCTTCCCCAGTTTATATAGTGGAGCACGATATGGCGCCGTCATTAATGACGCAGACAAGTGAGGAACTGTCAACTCACTGTAGACTGTCAGAGTCGCCGTGAAAGTGTCATGTCGCCGTGCGGCTATCAAATCACCAGGGTTGACAATGCCCTCGACGGGACAATGCCCCTAGGTAGCCGTGCCGCATGTCGCTGTCAGAGCTGACAAGGTCTGACGGCTGTACGGCGGTTGGAGGAGCCGACCGACCCAAAGTCGGTGGCTAGCTGAGTGGTGTCGGGCCCCCCCGTTGGTCGGCGAGTCTTTCGTGAGTCGGCCATTGGACCTCTGGGTTCAGTCGGCCGTCGGTCGGTCGGTCGGACCGTCAGTCGGTCGGGAGGGATACGCCCGACACACCCCCAGTCGGTGATGGGCCGTCAATTGGCCAGTGATGGCGTCTGCCGGTCGGTCCCTCCGGCTGTTGGTCGGTCGGTCGGTCCCTCCGGCTGTTGGTCGGTCGGTCGGTCCCTCCGGCCATCGGTCGGTCGGTCGGTCTCTCCGACCATCGATCGGTCGGTCGGTGGATATTTTCTAACAAAGGAACAACTCGAATATGCTCAATTCTATTTAAGCCAAGCTGCATTTGTTACTTGGAGCGGAGTGCATGGACATTGTTTTGCTTGGTGATTCAGGCCGTTTGGAGAATTTTACGTATCCCCATAGCGTCCTCGAAAATGCTATAGACTTTGAATCGGGGACCAGTCGATGTTATTTTCTTTCCTCTTTTTTTCTTTAACTTTTTGTATGAATGTATGATTTTCTTTGATGTATTGCGTAAATCATGATCGTTCATATCTTTCATCCTGAATCAAAAATACAACATGATGTGATCGCATTTTTCACATAAACAAGCGAATAATATCAAATTAATTTCTGAAAAATGCTCCCTTAAGTACGCCGTGGAAGCTTCAAGGTTCCGTACTTCTGTTAGTTACATCCACCATACATCGCGCATCCGGATGGTAACAGAGTCGTTTTGCGCGGACGGTACCTGCCAAACGCTTGGTGTGTGATCTATCTGCGCCGCATCTTACTTTATGAAACAGAGCAGCACGAGACAGTGAGTTTCGGTGGGTGGGCTTAGATATTGAACCCCGTTGCCCCTCCCTCCGTGGATCCGATGGCGAGAGAAGTGCACCCGATCCCTCGGCCGTGGATCCTGGAAGCCGTTCCCCTCCTCGTCGTCGTCCTCATAGCCGCACACGTCCTCGCCCTCGTACGTCCGCCATTCTCCCCTGCCCCAAACCCCTAATCCCTCTCTCTCTCTCTCTCTTTCTTATTATCTCTCTAACTCCTTGCCTTTCTTCTCGTCTTGTCGTGTCGGTGTGTTAGGGCTACTGGATCTATAGATTAGCCACGGATAAGCAGCCCCAGCGAAGCAAGGCGCACTAGCAAATTACAATAATCTCAGCCCGTGAGTCCCTTTTCCGTTCCTCATTGCCCCCTTTCAATCGTTTCTCTTTCTCTCTTGATTTTTTTTTTTTTTTTTTTTTGTTAAAGTTTTCTTCATGTTAGTCAAGCTCTTGCCTGAAGAGTTCTTAAGGGAGCCGATGATGATCCGATAGCTCTCGAACAGTTGGAGTTAGTAAAAATTGGTACAAATACGTTGTCATCATGTGTAATTCACTGTGTAGTCCCCTGTGTTTTATTTTAGGTTAAACTTAATGGTGTGGATGTGCATTTGTTATTTTTCTTAATTATCCATGGCTTATTTGTTAACGTAAATAGTTCTGGTCTAGAGCAGCTTAAGAAAACAAAAAGCTTTCATCATACATATTACGATATTAGTTCGGTCTAGGTCAATTTGCTTTTGCAGATGTTACGGCCCCCGTAGCTCAGGCATCAACGTACTGTGACACACTTAGTAGTTTCCACGATTCAGATCAGCTCTGATTTCAGAGGGTAAACTTTTAGAATTAGAAAAATTTCCAGGTTTTCGCTTGGTTCTTGGCAGCATTCTATCTGATAACTTTTATTTTCTTCTTCTTCTTTCACTCTCTTCATTGTCATGGAGAGTGGTAATCAGCTTGCTAAGCCATTTTAAAGATATGTCACTTTATGTCCCCAAAATCTGTTTCATCCCAAGCTTTTTGTTTGGTGTGGTTTTCGTAGGTATAACTATTAAATGACTTAAAGACTTAATGGGAGTAATTATTCCATCATGAAATTCGAACATCAATAATACATAAATGGATATTCTTCAACAGTGCAATATCTGAAGGTCATGCACCGGGGAATTTGCTATTCTACTAGTTTGTTACTTCATCATCATCATTATTATTGTGACCAGATAGTGATTATAGTAGTTATTTTCTTGCTATACTTAGCTTCTTGGACTGATTTTTTGGACTTCATTAAATACTTGTTGCAATTACTCTCTTGAACATCTTAATGTCATCTTTTGAAATATTGACGGCTCAAGTGTTGATCTGAATATTTTGAACATCCCTTTGTGACTTCTCTGTCTTTGTTCATTCCTCCACATTCTAGTGAAACATCAAATGCAAAAATAGACCAATTATTATCCTGTTGTCCTGTTTTCCTTAAAATATATTGGTGTATACAGGGCCTGTGAGCAAATTCTACCCTTTTATGGACTGGAAACGAAGACAGTCCACCACACACCAACTCAGCTCTTAAGAATCTAAAGTACATGAAGTAGCTTCTAGTTCATTAGCATATATCATTATCAAATTGCTGTTCTGCTCGTAAGCAATCATATATGACTCTTAAGACTTTTTGCTGCAAGATATATACTTATTTGGTAAATGCTAATTCAACTTTCTATGCCCTAGCAAGACTGTGATGTCCAAGTGGTCATGAAATACTATGCTTCACCATTCATCTAGACCAGAAAATTAGTAGTCAAGGTCTCTAATTCCTCTGCTTGATGAAATGATATATACATACCACCATTGTTATGGGGCCTTCAAGGGTCTTTGATCCTTAGCCCAACTATAATCCTTCAATAATACGAGACATCCTAAACTTGCATAAAAAGTACAAACTTTAGCATTACAATCAAGCAATAGGAATCTTCTGAAGCCTTGTTACCTAATGAATCAATAAATATGGCACAGTAATTTTATCACAAGGGTCAAGGAAGTTTGGCTTGCAAAGTCAAAGCTCTGGAGATTGATGCTGCATTTTTTGGTCTCAGTTATGGATCAAAGCTTATGTGTTCAAGTGCCAATTTTACTGTCAAATATATTTCATTCGTGATAGACAGTGATTGGTTTAGTAGTCGTGGTCTAACAATTCCATCACCGGCACATTCTTGGTGTGGTATGACCACAAGTTCATTATGAGTTCTCCTGGATGCCTTCCTCTGGTGACTTCCGAAACCAATACACTAGAGCTATAGACATCACATTATCCTTACCCTGTAAGAATGCATCAAGTTCAGTAAATATCCTAAAGATATTGTGATAAACATTCGTAGACTAATGGCATCGATCCTTCTTACACTGTCCAATTCCATGTCCCTTTGATTGTTGCTTGTGATTGAAGACAAGCTTCTCACACCCACGAATACAGATTTTTTTTTTTAATGAAGCCCATAAATTTACAGACTGAAAACATGAATTGACTGACACCCAAACAAACATGAATCGACCATGCGGTACTGAAACCATAAGGTTTCACAATGCTGCGGTGTTGGATATCTGTTAAACCTTGTTTCTCATTTCTAAATCCTTCCTCATTGAGCATATCTCCACTTTCCAAGGGATGAAATCTTTTCACAGCTACTACCTGATCTGTCTGGGACTTCATATGCGCTCCTATTCTTGCACTACCGGTGCGACATTCATTATTGAAGTTATCTGTTGCTTAATGATGTCTTCAAAGACAATGTTATCATCATAGTTCCATATTGAAAATAAGTTTCCAAATTTAGTTTCTGCAACCTGATTTTGCTTCACTCTTCGACTTGGAGAAATGAGTGAATACTGAAGCTTGTGAATAGAAAAACAACACAGGGAAATTGGAATGCAGACCACCAGAACATTGCTACTCTTACAATTTCTGTTGTTTTTGTTGGGTTTCTTTGATGAGAAAACTCCTGTAGCTCATAAATGACACCTATATTCCCAGCAAAAGCATTGGTGGGACTCATGTCCTTGTACCTAAGAAATATCTCGAGATTATTGTAGGATATACCAATCAAGGTTCGTCTGTGTATATTGTCTCAGTGTAGCTCATCAAGGGAAAGGTTAAGTTGGCCTGATAACCACTTAGTGTGAGACTGGTCAGAGAGTCCAAGTTCTCAAAATATTGGGGATCTCTCCACCTAAGTTACTGCTGAGGTCTAAAATATCGAGCTCTGATGTGGGGTTATTAGGCCATACAAATTATTGAAAGAAAGGCTTAGAACACTAAAGCCTTTCCGTTTGATCACCTAGCTTTTTTGCTATTAAGCCATTCAATTTATCGAAAGAAAGGTCTAAGGCTCTTCATTGATGGTTCTACTTGTTAGGAAATTGAATCTGAGATTTAGTTCCTTGGGAGATTTTAGTATCACCAGGTTTTCAAGGTTTCCTAGCTTTGGTGGGATAGAGACTGATTTCCATCAAGAAGTAGATCAGATGGTCTAGATAATTTCCCAATACATGGAGAGATGATTAGCAGACAATAATAGGCTCATCAAACAACCTACGTTTCCTGTCTCTGAAATGATCGGGCCAGAAAGTTGGTTTCCAGCTGGAGATTGACGTGAGATTGGCCTGGTAAAGAGGCAACACCCCTGAGAGCTGAGAGATTGTCATCTGAAAGGTTGAGGTCGCCGAGCCTTGGATGAGTACCGATGTGGGGTAGGATGTTTCCAGATACAACCAACGAGGCTCGGAAAAGAAGAGAAGCTGAGGTTACCACGAGTACCTTGTAATCCCATATTCTATAAGTTTATTGTCAATGTGACTTCAACGCGTCAGTTTGTTGGAATTGGATAGCAACCATGGATGCAGAAAATTAAATTCATTGGAGAGGGAGGCTTCGGGTCCGCCCTTTCTGGAGAGCTGCTGCTTCTGATATCAAAAAAGTAGCAGCAACCAAGCACAGGATTACCAACGAATGAGCAAGGGGAAGCTAAAGCTTCTTATCCATTGTTCTATTCAGCGGCTTCTAATTGTTGTGGATGAACTTTAATTCAGAATTTCAGAGCTTGCACCTCCTCTTAAGCGCTGTCACTAGCAAGAGTAATTTTAGTAAATCACAAGGAAGAAGAGGTCTAGAACAAGATCTGGTTACGAGTCTCTTCATGGCTGGTGGGGCTCAACGACAAGGCATGAGAGGATGTGCGTGATATGCTGCATTCCTTTTGGATGCCCGGACAGAATATTCCGGGATAAATTCCCTGACATAGCTAAATTTCTCTGAGAGAGAGGGAGGCAGCTATGGTGGCAAATGATGGCGCTCGGAAAGGCAGAAGATCATATAAGAAACTCAATCTTGGGGTGAATTTACGGTGTTTATGTTGAACTTTGTTCGTGTTAATTAGAATGCTGAATTTCTTCTAAAAGATGATGACCGGTGTCCCAATTTTTGAAGGATTTTAGGTGACAATCTCCCTGTTAAGAAAATAGTCCTCTCCCCTCCTCACTTGTTTCCACAGGTATATTTGGCTCTTAATCTGCTGTCTATTATCACTCTTTCGAGCTCATGTTCGCCTTTTTCCTAGTTGATGCTCCAGTTTTCTTCTTTGATGCCCCTTCTGCTTGTGCCATTTTTGGCTTATTATCTTCATCAAATTTGATGGTTTTCTTATCTTTTATTTCGAAAGGAAAACAATAGAAATATGCTTCGGCAATCGATTAGATCAATCTAATGCACAACTATATTCTGAAAAGGAACTTAAAAAGTCAAATGCAGAGCTATTTCACCATGGTTGTCATCGAGAACCTCATTGCTGGCTCACTGATTTCAACTTTCAACTTCTAGCTGTGATGAGGAAGGGTAGCTAGCTAAGTTCGGTTGGAGAAAGACTCGGCTACCGTGCAAGCATGGATTAATCAATAGTCGCGCCAAACAATTATTGTAATAAAAGGGTGGCAAACAAAATCGCTGATCCAATAGCTTTAGTTTCAGCCGATTCTTGTCACTGGCAAATCAAATAAGAAATTTCCTTCGGAACTTTGTATAGGGGCAATGCGTCCATTAAATAATAAAGTGTGATAATAGGAATTGGATGTTGGATGAGGGCCTGCTTGTGCCAGAGCATTCTAGTGCAATAGTGCTCCTCAATTCTGATCACCTCAAGGCATCATCCTATTAGAAAGGTATCATTCTAGTGCAATAGTGCTGGTAAGAGCCTTGGCTCAGCGACCGGTCTTGGACAGCCACCGAACACCTGGTGGACAAGGCTCAGGACGTGTTTCCTTGGCAGCGTTCACACTCCAACGGTCGCAGAGAATTTGTGCTCATGAAACGAGGCTTTTGAACTTGTTATCATCGAGAAGGAATCTCTCTCTCTCTCTCTCTCTCTGTCCGTCTGAGAGTCGCCAAATATCTAAATAAGAATCCAAAAAGTTTTATATCAGGACAGGAGATTATCAACTTTGTCCCTTGGCATTATCTCAAAAAAAATTATGCCTTGGCATGGTCTGGTCCCATTGTAAATTGTCACAAAATGAACCCCTAAAATCATCTTAACAGATTTTTGGCTATATTTAAAAACCCTTTATATGGTTGAGACTTGAGAGGGCCCCTACCGATCCTTATTCATCACATTACGCAGACAGGATTTCAACAAGTATGGTTCCCGATGCCATCATATAGTCCCTCATATCTTCAAAGTATGTCTGTTTGAATAGAAGGAACAAACATATCAATCATCTCGGGTTTGTCTCCCTGCTGAGGTCTGTACCTCTTTTGGCAAATTGAAAATATACTATGTGATAGGAATAATACTAATATCCTGCCCGCTGAGAACTCTGAAATAAATATTGCATCAGGCATGTGCTATCATAATGAAATACCTCCATCCCTTTTGCTTCCACAATTTACAAAACTCATGTCTGGAACTTTGTAGTATTATTTTTTTCTACGAGCAAGAATCGCTAATTTATCCCCTAACCAAGCAAGCACGCAGACAGTGAAATCATAGCTTTTTTTGAACTCGTAAACAACTTCAGGAAACTGCATTTATGTGTCTATATGCTACATTTGTCCTTGCATAACAAGATGTTATGGATTCTCAAAAGTACATGAACATGAGAACATAAAACAGAATAAAAGAGTTCAAATGAAAAAACGGAACATATACTTAAAACAATACAACATGAGGTTCACAGCTGAAACTAGAGCCAGAAGATCTGAAAGCTGAGGATGAAGAAGCTTCCCATCTTCCCCCCAGCGGCTTCTCCATCTTAATGCAAGGGGAGGGGAGCACCATCCCACCCCTTCAAACACTCGAGAAGAGGATCGATCACCATCCCCCTGTTGATAGCCACGAACACCTTGTCGAACTCCTCTCCCGGAGACCGTACCTTCTCACCGGTGAGAAACCCGGTACCGAGCTCTCTCACAAACCTGTACAAAGGATACGACCTGCAGTCCTTGATCCTGTTCTCGATCGGCAAGTTCCCATTCTCAAACGCCACCCTCGTGGCCTCCACCTCCTTGGGTAGCACAGCCTTGAGCTCCTGCTCGAAGGCGGTTATCTTTTGGAAGATGGAAGTGGTCGCATCTTTTTCCTTCTCACCGTTGTTCAATGCATGCTCCACAAGCACCTGCCTCAGCTTCTCCATGAGAGTGTAGGTCGAGCTGCAGGGGTCGTCGGCGTAGCTGAAGACATACTCCCGATCGATAACTTTGATCAAGTCCTTCTCGCAGAACCTCGACGGGTGGAGCTCGCCATTCACGCCCATCGTGAGCACCCTCTTCGCCACTTGGCCCACGGTGTTCTTCACCGTGTTCTTCAAGTTCTCCTCCACATGCCTCAAATCAATGGCCTGGCAGATTGCTACCAGGTAGGTGGAGGACATGAGCTTCAGGATGTCCACCGCCTCCTGCGTCTTCCTTGCCGAGATCAAGCCCAAGGAGTTGACATCCTGGTTGTGTTGCTCTGCGCTCTGGACATGGTTGGTGACCGGGTTCCCGAGGAATTGGAGCTCCGAGCAGTAGGCTGCCATCGCAATCTCTGCACCCTTGAAGCCATAGTCCAAGCTCGGGTCCCGGCCGCCGGAGAGATTGGATGGCAGGCCGTTGTTGTAGAAATCATTGACGAGCTCGGAGAACTGGGCGAACATGAGCTTCCCGATGGCGGCGATCGCCAAACGGGTGTTGTCCATGGAGACGCCGACGGGAGTAGCCTGGAAGTTGCCTCCATGGAGGGCCTTCTTCCTGGAGACGTCGATGAGGGGGTTGTCGTTCACGGAGTTGATCTCTCTTTCGACGGATTTGGTGGAGGAGCGGATCACCTCGATCTGGGGGCCCAGCCACTGGGGCGAGGTCCGGAGGGCATAGCGGTCCTGCTTGGGCTTCTGGAGGGGGTCGAGCTCATGGAGCTTCTTGGCCAACTTCATGTAGGAGCTGCCCTCGAGGACATGCTCCATGATGGCCGCCGCCTCGATCTGGCCCGGGTGGTGCTTCAGTTTGTGGGTGAGGTGGTCCGTGAATTCCGGCTTCCCGTTCATTACCTCGCAGAAGATCGCCGACAGGACCTCGGAGAGGAGTGCGAGGATGTTTGCCTCGAACAGGACCAGGGAAGCCAGGCCGGAGCCCACGGCCGTGCCATTGACGAGCGCCAGCCCTTCCTTGGGCTGCAGCTCGAAGAAGCCGTGGGGAATTCCGGCGAGCCGGAACGCCTCCGCGGCATCGATCGGTTGCCCGGTGGGGCTGATGGCCACGGCATTGGGGCGGCCGCTCAGGATGCCGGCGATGTAGGACAGGGGGACGAGGTCGCCGGAGGCGCTGATGCTTGCCCGGAGGGGGACGCAGGGGGTGATGTTGGAATTCAGGAGGCGGTTCATGGCTTCCAAGATCTCGAACCGGATGCCGGAGTAGCCCTGGAGGAGGGTGTTGATCCGGACCAGCATCGCCGCCCTCGTCGCAGAGGGGGGCAATGTGTGGACCGATTGCGGGCTGGAGCCAAAGATTCCGGCATTGAGGAATCTGTTTCAACAACCATTAATGTCAGTGAGGCAAAGTAGTAACTGTTTAAATTATTCTGAAAATAGTAAACATATAAGTCTTTTTTTTTTTTTTTTCTTTTTTTTTTTTAAATAAAATAAAATAAAATAAAATAAGTTTCTTCCTTTACGGAGAGAGGTAATTTTATAGTTCAAAATTCGATTCGCCTCCTCGGCGGCGAGACCAAGCAAATATCTCAAGGGCCAAATTTTCAATCCATGATTTTATCATTCGGGTCTCGTCAAGCTATCGAGACAAAAAGAAATAGCTGGAAGACACCCACTGAGATGTGACATATCATCCTCCTTCATGCAACTGCTTCTTAATTGCCCTTTAAAATATAAGAATATATTGCATGCGATGTCAATATAACCGACAGCGGTGATTACTCAATTAGGTTTCATGATTAGCTGGCTGATTTGTGTCATCACAAAAATTCACCCGGTCCGTGTAGCCTCTATTCTACGTTATCGTGCATATGCTGGAACAACTGTAAATCACATGCAATTTTCCAATCACATATCATGAATACATAAAAAAAAAAAAGCATCATGCATGTTATTTAGAATTGTTCGCGCATGTTTAGTGCACACTTCACATTAGAATTGGATCCTTCATTTGAGCTTGGTCCAGCCTGTTTCCATACCAGAACTCGAGCTAGTCAACCAAAAGAGGAATTTACATTATCTTTAGTTTATTTGACTAGGGGAGAAATTTATAATTGTCATAACTTGTTAGCAATTGTTTGCCTGAAGCTTCTCAAATTAGGTGAGGGGTCGGTCGGTGGATCGTGGAATGTGGATGCGGGGAATAATATTAAAATATTTTAATGCTCACTCTCCAATATGATTTTCTTTTCTTTTTTTTTTACTTTTATAGGTGGTCGTGTCTCCTGCTGAAAAGCCAGGAGTTCACGGCGTTTTCTTCCAGTAGTCCCACCTTCCCACCAAATTTATAAAGAAAAAAATCGCAAAACGTCATAAAAAAAAAGGCATCGTGCCAAGAAGTGTGTCCCCATCTCCCTTCGTTATTAAACTCACATGCAACGTTGTAACATGTGTAAGGTCCTTAATGCAAGCAACTACCATCCACCCCTTGTACGATCCACTTGGGTGTTAGGTCGCAAGAGGGCAATCATATCCTGCCAAGCCACCTACCCGACCTAATAATGGGTGCAAAAGAAAAAAAAAAAAAAAAAGTAAAACCCGCATCCGATCTGAGTTGCCGAATCGTAATTGATTTTGATGTTTGACCTAGACTTAAGTAACACGTTGGTGGAATTTTGGCGTCTAATCTCGGCCATATCCTCCAATCAGGTAAAGTATGGATATATTAAACATGCAACCAACCAGAAAAGACCTAACAAAGCCAACTATAAGTGGATAGGGTTTGATAGAAAAATCCGACCCGTTTATACACCTACCTGTCACCACATTCGATAGTTACTAGGGCAAGTTGGTTTCATGTTAATTGTTACTTAGGAATGTTTCCCTATCTAGCTAGCTGTCTTTAGATTGATCCAAACCATCTTTTATTCTTAATAGAAGCCAATCCATCACCAAAGTTGCACACCTCCTATCAAACTTCTAGATTGGAAACATTAGGAAAAGAGATTAAATTGGTCAGAAGAAGTTTGGTGAACTTCTCAAATCACTATTTTCTCAAAAATTTAAAAAATAAATAAACAAGTATCTTGACTCTTCAGTAAATATTCTGGGAGTAAGTTTCTGTATCGCAGAGAGAGAGAGAGAGAGAGAGAGAGGTTAGCTGATAGTGACCTGATGAGCTCCTTCTGTAGGGCTCCTCCTTGCTTGGTCCTCCTGTGAGAGGTGGCACCGAACCCAGTGGTGACCCCATAGCTATCGGTCCCGTTGTTCATGCTGTCCATCACCCACTGGCTGCTGGCCTGCACCCCCTCCCTCGACGCCTCCGAGAGCTCCACCCTCGCCGCCGACTCCGCCATCGCCACCGCCGCCACCTGCGATATCTTGAGACTCGCGCCCTCCAGCCTGACCATAGGCTGCCTGAACTCCTCCACCATCCTCTTAACCTCATCAAAGTGGCTCCCGGTTAAGGCCTCCGCCGCGGCCACCCAATTCAATGGGTCTTTGATGCACAAGCCCTTGACGGCGCCATTGGCATTGCCGCTCTCGTGCGCAGACTCCATGAGAGGCTAAGCGAGAAATTATAAAGAAATCTTGAGAAGCAATTGGGAAGGATGGTGAGGAGTGGAGAAGAAGAGGATGGGAGATCAGATCGGATCCAATTTACTGGTGATGAGAGGACAAGAAATCTTTTTCCTGAGGAGGGGAAGGAGGCCGAGGGAGGCCTTAAATAGACAGGCTTTGATGCCAGGGACAGAGCTTCAGCTGGGTGGTGGTTGGGGGAGGGAAGGGGCAAGGGGGGGTTAGTTGGAAGACCCCTTGGACCGTTGGATCGGGGTGCCGCCGGACGGGTGGATGGACCGACGCGTGTCGCGTATGCGGGGTTTGAACGCGGTGCCGTGGTTGTCACTCGTCAAAGGCCGGGGTGGGTCGGGGGGTTGGTGGGAGGAACTTGCGAGGATGTCGTCATTTTAATTTTTCCTCCTCCTAACATTTCTCGGTAATATCTGAGAATTGAGACAGGAGCTTACCACCAAATAAATAGAAAATGTCAAGGGACACTGTAAGCAAAAGGATGGCCCAAGTTGATAGGACAGAAATCTATAAATAAATATAAAAAATGAGATTCAGGTTACTAATTAGCTGTAATCAACTTTGTTCGAGATCTACTGTCCAATCGTATCAATCATCATCTCCATCCAATCGTGAGGTATTGTCCACTTTGGAACGGAGCCCAAGTCTTTGACCCGGTCAGCATCCCGCCCCTCACGATTTTGCTCCGCAAAAGGCGTCTCACGTGGAGAGGGAGGCTGGTAGTACTTAAGCAGTAGAGTCTCTTGCAATTTTTCGGTATGGGACTTTCGGACTCAATGCCCCCGATGCCCATCCCACAACAGAGCCCCCCTGCAAGAGAGGCTACTGCGCAGGTAGGGGACGGGTTTCCACAGACGGCGTCACTGTTCGAGATATACTATCCAGTCGTACCAACCCATCACCTCCACCAATCGTGAGGTATTGTCCGCTTTGGAACGGAGCCAGGCCTTTGACCCGATCAGCACCCCGCCCCTCACGGTTTTGCCCCGCAAAAGCACCTCACGTGGGAGAGGGAGGCTGGTAGTACTTAAGCAGTAGAGTCTCTTGCAATTTTTTGGTATGGAATTTCGGGCTCGATGCCCCGATGCCCATCCCACAACAAACTTATTGGAGCATTATGTATCAAGAACTTAGGATTTTGGACTTTATGAGCTACGGAATGGTAACTCCCAATTCTTTGTATTTTTTATTTATTTTGGGGCCATGTATGATCATGACAAATTAACTACCAAAATTCATTCAAATGTAGCTCGGAATAGATCAGGAATAGATAAGGAAGGTTGCAAGAACAAGATATTAAACTTAATTATTTTAATAATGATGTAAAATCCAAATAGTGCAAGAGGAATAACTAGTTTTATTAAAAAAAATATTATAATATTTATATTCAAAAATATATAATTCAATTTTTAAAGCATGCTTTTCACAAGTTTGGGTCGGAGCATCTATATATTGCTCGTATTCTATTATTTTTATCAAATATTGTTTGAATTTATGATTAAATCATTTGGTTTCTATAATTCTATTCAAATATTATAAATAGGCTAGTTGGCTGTGCTTTTCGATAAATCATTTACAAAACCCTAATATCATTAATATGGGGGCCACATTAGTGCAAAATTTATTACCTATATAACTTCTTTTGTTCAGGAGAGATACCTTCAAAACAATTTAGATCTAACATTCTCTGTTTTTTTTTGTTTTTCGGCACAAGATCTAACATTCTCTTGGAAAGCGTATGTTTCCATAGTTTTATCAAAGGACATTATTTCCCTGAAAGGGTAAATTGGTCCAACATCAATTGAGATATTAAAGAAACAAGAATAACGGGGGTGTAAGACCATCTTTGTACCACCGCCAAGGGCACTTTTGTCACTAAAAGGCAGGCCAGCCAAGCCCATGTTGGGGCCCAAATTAAGTCCCGAGGAAAACGTAAGGAACATCTCATCAAGTTGAAGACTCCCTTGTTCCATTTCATGTACTTCCAATTAATAGTATATGGATGTCCTTCTTTGTAATTGTAATCTCTAATTAAAAGGTAGCCATGCATCGTCCAATGTAAATGTTCATTAAAAAAAAAAAATAGTAACATTTGGTTCAATGCTGCTATGAGTCAATTCAAGATAATTGGTGGGAATTAGCTAGTTTGACTCTAAAAGCAAGTTCTATGAAATTCTAGCCAGAAAAGTCATCAAGGAGCGGATATAACAACCCTGGACAATTGTGCCATAAAAAAGTTAGTTCCCTTAAACTACCACAAGGCATGCATCACTAATACCTAAAATATAAAAAATAAAATAATTAAATATGGCATTGTCTTTAGCATGATTTTTTTTTTCGTTGGTGCTCTTTTCATGCAAATTTCTTTATATGCCTTGTGTATGCTAAGAAGGATTAAATCAGTCGAATTTCTTTTCTTTTTTTTTTCTTCTTCTTTTTACTGTTTTTATGGTAAAAGCATCGGATTGCAAAGGCATGCATATGTACAAGACGAGATCTTTCGTCATCTCAGTGTCACTATTCACATGAATACGACGAATTGCAAACAGAAAATGCCGAGAGATGCAACTCATTGGAAAGATTTTTAAGAACTGCTTCTCTCCATATGTACGAGCACCGTGGAAAATGCGTCCCTGCACGGAAGGTCATGCTGGCATTTTGAGATTTTCACGCATTGCATGCATGGTCCCACCCTGTGAGTTGCCGCGTTTGAGTCAGGGGATGTGAACTTGGTACGAAAAATTATTCATGAAACTAGATTCACTATCGATCCATGAATTGACGTGCACGGAGATAAATAAAAGAAGAAGAAGAAGAAGAAAAAGAGCATGATACACCATGTTACCTGGCAGTTGTACCGACCATCAACTTAAAAATTTCACGTATGCGAAGGGTGGCATTTGAGCATTGCTCCGTTATCGAGAGCTCGGGATCTTAAACGTGAGCTCTTCTGGTTGCCAGCCATGTCAAATTTGACCATTTTATAAGAATATTAATTACTATATATCTACGGGTACAATTCTCTGGCACTGCCATACCAAGGGGACGACCAACCTCAACCGCCGGTGCCAGTTGCCCTCGCCATGCCTTCGACAGCCCAACGCCTTTTTAACGGTCATTTCCACCTTTGTCCCTAGCCTTTTGTATCTTCCCTTTGTTGCTAACCTACCATGTTTTCCTTCCTTGACGTAGTGCCATCTTAAACTAAGCCATGATCGACATTTTGTTGAATGAGATGCCACTCTAAACACAAAGAAAACGGACTCACCGAAATTAAGAAAAAAACAGAGCAAGGACTTGGTAACACAAAATATTAAAGATGGGATTAGCTAGTTTGGTACGAAGTTTTCTAGCTATAGTTTCTCTTTTTTGTTTAACACAGATCTGTACCGTATTTGATCAACATCGTGCCAACTTAATTTGGAGGATCTGATTTATTTACCCGGTAAACGATTGTGTAGGCCAAGTCATATCCTAACAATTTGTGACAGGATTCGGATGGTGTTGTACGTTTCATCTACGTAAAGAAGTTACGCTGTTTTTATCCTGCCGCCTTCATTCTTCGTGTTATGGAAATTGCTCATGACTCCGTCAGTAGTTGTACTTAATTTGTGGTGTTCAACTTTTCTCCAGAAGCCAGAGTCTTCGCCCCTCACTTTCATTTAAAAATTCTCGAAATGTGTAGGTGTATAAATGGATGTATGACAGTAATTGCAGGAACAAGTACAGATGACTTGTCTCAAATATTGGCAAAATGAGAAACAGACATTTCTTACCCTTTCTTCTGATAATAAATGCACATTTTTGCATCCCTTCAAGTTGACATGTTATTTTGAAATGATGATCGTGTGATACTAACTAAAGACTTTACTATATCATCATTAGTTCTCAGCCTTTTCTTTTAATTTTTCATCTTACCGTTAGCTTTACTTAATAGTACTTTATTTTTTTTTGAATACAAATAGACAGAAATACGATTCTGTAAGCTGCATGCAGTAATAAATCTACCATTACTCAATCATCAATGCATCGAAGTACAAAGACTATGGAATAAATTATCTATGATTAGTTGCTTAGCCCGCCTCAATGGTTGGACAAGATCCATTAAGGATACTATCCATCCATATTTTTTAAGCTCTTAAAAACTAACAATCTCGGCTAAAATTTAGCCTGCTATCAGGAGACTATGCATCAAAAGTCAAAAGGAAACATAGTGTTTTCTTGTGAGACTTGTAGCTATACCTCTTTATCTAAATCTACGATTCAAGAAAGTGACACCATCAAAATTAATCTTAATACAGCCAATTTGAGGTGGGAAAAGCAAACTATGAGGTGGATTTATAACGATTAAAAAATTGTTGCGTGACCTCAAAAGGAATTACCCATTTCATACCAAGATGACAGGGAACAATAAAAGGAGCCCACAGGAATATCAAATAAGCATCGCTTGACCTCAAAAACGAAAATCTAGCTACTGATTAAGAAACTAATTTGGTAATGTTTCTTTAAATGAAGAACCAAATTCCGTGACAGCCATTTCTAGAATGGAAGCTTAATCTAATCGTCTTTATTAATACTTCCGACAACATCATTTGCTCAAGCATAGTAGGCTTCATTAGTTACAGTCACCGATAGATCAGACCAAGTCGTCTCTAATTAGAATTTTGCAGCTGAAATCTAGACTGTAGGTATGCAATATCTAAAACACTGATTCAAGTGTTCCTTCTATTGAATTGCTAGTTAAACCATCGCTATCTTATACACTGCCATGCAAGTTGCTCCTTCTGACTTGGTCTAAAGGTGGTGAGTAGATGGTCACTATCAAGACTTTGAGCATCCATTTAAAATACAAACAAAACACTCCATAGTGTTTGTTGAACGGACACCCGTCGTGATTCTCAGTTCCTTACCAACCTCGCCGCGCTCGGGGTAGGTAGGACTAGCCGGCAACTCGCCTTAAAACAGGGGAGAAATTGCTATTGAGATGAGTTCCAATTTCTCGTGCAAAATTATGAGGAAAATGTATGAGACCAACAGTTCACTGATCGCTCAAGAAAATATAACTATCAAGGGCCTCTAGGATGCGACATGGCTTAGGAGTCGTTGTAATCTGCTGTGATGTCAATTCTGATACCAAGGGGGTATTTGGTTGGGGCCTGGAACGGGAACACGAATGGGCGGAGAAAGGCTATTCCAATTTTGATTTTGGGGTAAAATGGAATCGTCCGATCTCCAAAAGTTCAATCCTAATTTTTTTTAAAGATTTAAAACATCTTTTCGATTTATAATCATATTTATTAATTTCTGTTGGATATACGATGGATCTGATACCGACTCATCGACCCACTACCGATGGATCCGATGCGACCCATCCTCGAGATGACCCGACTTTGCCCGTCTGACGACGGCAACATCAACGATAGCAACGATGATGCCGCCGAGCTTGTCGCCTACGGCCGACACTGCTTCGATCATCTGAAGCCGATCCTGCATCACCAACTCCTTGTCGGTGGACGTCACGACTCCTATTGTTTGGACAACTGGCGTCCGACTTCTACAAGCCTTCTAAGACGCCGAACGAGCGGCATGGGCTGCAGTCCTGTCAAGGACATGCCGTGCAACCGCCAGAGGCATTGTCCTGCCAGGAACCTGAGCCGCTGTCCTGCCAAGGACGCGAATTAATTCCTAGGACCTGTCAGCTCGTCAATGACATGACAACCCCGATGATTTGACAACTCTTCAGTTGTCAACATCACCGATGCGGGACCATACCACCTCCTACTATAAAACGAGATAAGCAGCGGCTTAAAAGGAGGTTTTTCTTTTCTCTCTCTCTCCCTTCCTCCCTCCATCGCTGAGTCCCCTGATTCTTCTCTACTGTTGTCTAGTTTTCTCTCTGACTTGACCGTCGGAGGTCCCACCGGAGTATCTTCGATCAGTGTGGACTTTTTTTTACAGATATTCGTTTTCAATGATCAAGCGATGAGGATATTGACCGTAACAATTTCAATTCTCCGCCAACTCATTTTATTTTCGATTTCGATTTCCAAATCGAGCCTTTTTGTCATATACTAAACATATTATGCAGGTATTATGTGCGAACACTACTTTGGTGTGAGACGGGATGGTGGGAACTGTGACGGAAAGAGAAAGAAAAATTAGAAAGCATATTGAGCCGACCCATTTATTTAAAAAATATTTTTATAAAAAAATGTTGTTGAGAATAAACCATATCGATTTTGCATCATGGCTGACGGTTGGGTACGACCGTTCAAGCAGCAAAAAAAAAAAGAAAGAAAAAAAGAGGATCCTTAGCTGTATGTGGTGATATTGGTATCAGATAGAACGTGATACGTACATGCATCCATGACATGTCTTGAGGATATATATCTCGTACAACCACCAGATATATATATATATATATATATATCATCACACATTAAGGTAAGTGTAGTTATGGCATGCACCTAACTAAGATCCACGTTGATGCACATTTTGAGTCAACTTATTCAATGGAAGAACTAGCAGGCTGACCCGAATTTTTATAATTGCGAATATTGGTGGTATTTACTCTCCACTGGTTTAATAAATTTGATTTATCAACCAAAAAATATATATATATTGGTGGTTGGTGCGTGAGAAACCTCCAACCAACCCAAAGTGAGGACGTTGTTTGGACTTCAAAGACGATAAAAGTTTGAACAGATTATTCCTTGGAAAGCAGTCTATAATGCTTGGTGTTTGGTGTGGAATGCCCCAAAACCATGTGATCCAAAGCGGAAAGAGCTAATAAGGTGGAATGGTCAGCGTCCTTTTTGCCCACCAACACTTCCGCATGGTTTTCGCTCCCGACAAAACTCTATGGTGGGACGGAGCGCGTTTTCCTCACCATCACGTGTCATGGAGTCCAAACATGAACGAATGCTATGTATCTTTTAATTCGCGGGTCTAAATATTTCCCCTATTATCATCTCATTTATTCCAAGCCCAATTCAAGCTAATTTCGTAGCTCAATTAAAAAATAAGCGTAGCCCTCTATTTTTCTATTTTCTTTTTATTTTTATTTTAAAGTTAAAATAAGAGAATCTTAAATAATATCAAATCAGAGAACTCCAAAAAAAAAAAAAAGCTCGGGTCAACTTATCAAGAGTTTGAGCATACATGAGCCAAACTTGATCTTGGACTTGAGCAGCTTCTTTCACATACCGAGTCTACCATTCGGCTCATCTGCAGCATGCATTTGCCCTCACATTCCTAGAGTTTTTTTTTTTTAATTATTAAATGGAGTGATTTTTTTTTCTCAGTAATTCTTTTATAGATATCATGTGGTTCATGCTGATATTTAACAAGTTTTTTTGATAATGTGATATTTATTTGATATGCTGGGTACCTATAATT
Source organism: Elaeis guineensis (assembly GCF_000442705.2). Lineage (NCBI taxonomy): Eukaryota > Viridiplantae > Streptophyta > Magnoliopsida > Arecales > Arecaceae > Elaeis > Elaeis guineensis. The sequence goes on from NC_026003.2 coordinate 122,649,941, forward strand.
AAGAACAAGAGGACCAGACGGCAATCAAGAGGGAAAATCTAGGCCACATATTTCACCAAGCCTCCATTCCGTGGGACCGCACGTTGGTACTCCCATCGGGGGGATTGGGATACCCATATGCATCTTTTCATTGAGATGGAGGGGTTGGTAGGCATGTAATCACGTTTCATGGAAGTATGGAACCATACATGAAAGATATTAATTTTTTTCTCTTCATGGTAGTCTGGTGCAAAAGGTTTTTTATTTGTTTTTGGTACATAGCTGTCTCATTGTTGCTAATGAATTTTAACAATGATTTGTAACGAGTGCCAAACCGATTCAATTCTCCCTTATAGCCTGTCCCTGGTAGCATTGTTTTTGGTTATAGATTTGCAAATAGTGTCAGTGTATGTGGCGTAGATATAATTTCTCCTTCCATTAAGGAGGTGGGATCTCTACTGTCCCTCATATCACACGCGTTGTGGAAGGGGAATTGTCTCTCTCCCTTGCAGCTCATGCACATTAATTTGGACCGGGGGACACGCTGAGATGGTCCAACGTGTGCAAGCCGTCAAAATGATGGAAGAACTCCAAAAAAGTTCATAGCAGAAACCCTACGAAATTGCCCCACACTACACATGATGTTGGAAAAAAAAAAAGAGAATAAGTTAAAAATATAATTATATAACTCTAAAATTATAGTATATCAAATTTAACAACTACATTAACTGATCAGGTACAATAAGTTGCAAAGAGCCTGCATCCTATGCTCCCAGAGTTATTAAGTGGGAAGGGGCATGCTATATTTTTAGAGATACATCAAGATGTTTTCGTATAGGAGCAGATTCTTTGCAGTATTTAAAAATATTATAGAAGCTATGCATGATTGATCGTCATCCATTTTAAGATGGACAGTCATACGTGAGAAAAATTAAAAAAGAAGAAATATATAAATTCTAAGATATTTGAATAATTTGGACAACCGTTCATTTTATGATGGACGGTATCTAATCATGTACAGTATTTTATGATACTTTTTAAGTATTGCAGAGAATTTTATTTCTTCTATGCAACATTATTTTCAAATAACTAATAATGATGACTCTTATTTAAATATTTACTAATCAATTTTTAAATCTTAACATTAACAAAAGCTAGCTGCTATTGATCACGTGTATTTTGATGGTGCGCTTTTGTGAGTTAGATCAGGTAGGATGTCCTGATCACAATTGTAAATCCGGACATATTAGTTTTGTAACTTTAAGTCTAGATTTAATTTTCAAATGAAAGTGTAAGTCGTCTCTAGTGACGTATTAAACTACGAGAACAATGGTTTTGCTTGCTGGGCAATGACGTAATTAAAAGCCATGGCGACGGCAAAACGCTCTCGTGTGAAAATTTTGTCAGGGAAGCATACTAGAAGAGATGACAAGAATCACCTGGCCATCTTCCACAAGATATGCGACTATGGGACGTATAACGGCACACGCGCAAGAAGTATAGCTGATAAGATAGGATGAGAAATAATGATTCATTGTCCAAAATAATGGAATTATTTTATATCCATTGGGTAATACATATAGTGGGTTAGGTATATAGATGGCGAGTTGGTGCCAAAAGTAGCTGAGGACTCGTGTCTCAAGGCCTCAACGACCGATCTTTCCTGACGTTTGGGATATTGCGGTCAAGAGACACCTAGATTTGACATCTACCAGATTAAAGGCAATCTTTTGTCTCAACGTCTCATTAGCAAATGGGACTATTCATCAAGAGACTCAATGGACAAATGGACGTGATCCCAACCTTTTTTGAACATAATTGATATCCATACAATTTTTTTTTTTAATTTTATAAATCTACCTATACATCTAAGGTGTATATATATATATTTTTTCTTAATATAGTATCTCAGATATATAGATTTTTGTATAGCATCTGTCCTGTAAATCTGTATATTTCCTAAGATATTATATCAGAATTCTTTAAACACAAATTTTTAAAGCTATCCATGGATGTTGACATGAAGTAAAATATCTGTTGTGATTTTAATAATATGAAGGACACCAATAGTCCCATATCGATTATGAGTCAAGAAAGATTCGCACTTATAAGGAGAAAAAAATCCTTGCCACGTGAGGCACCTTTTAAAAGGCAAAACTGTGAGGTCCATGGGCCAAAACAAACAATACCTCACATGACGGATCGAGTTCTTGTCTGCAACAATTACGCCCCAGATAGGGATCGAGGTCTGCTTCGATTCTCTGAGGCTGAGGCTCTGTTGTGGTTCTAATAATATGGAGGGCATCAATAGTTCCACATCGGTTGTGAGTCAAGGAAGACTCGTACTTATAAGGAGGAAAAAATCTTTTCCACATAAGACGCTTTTTAAAGAGCAAAATCGTAAGATCCATGGGCCGAAGCGGATAATACGCCGAGTCCTTGTCTACAACAATTGCGCCCCAGATAGGAGTCACCCCAGATAGAAGTCGAGGTCCGTCTCGATTTCCTGAGGCTGAAGCTCTGTTGTGGTTCTAATAATATAGAGGGCACCAGTAGTCCTACATCGATTGTGAGTCAAAAGAGACTTGTGTTTATAAGGAGAAAAAATTTTTTTCCACATGAGGCCCCTTTTAAAGGGTAAAATCGTGAGATCTATAGATCGAAACGGATAATAACTCACGTGACGGAACGAATCTTTATTCGCAACAATATCATGAAGAATAGCTTTCTACGAGAGAAAGAGCAATGGCGCCTTAGTTCAATCTATACAAATTAATATCATATCTTTTTTCCTTTGGATAACAAACCAATACCTTCCTACAGCGTCATGTCTGTAATTACTCGTGTACAAACTTGGTTTAATAGTTCATTCAGTAATAAAAGTTGGGTGGCATCCAGCCACGCAATTTACTGGAAATCATGAGCGCAATAAGAACAAAGAGCTACATTCCTGAATAGTGATCAGTTTTAACGTCGACAGAATAATTAGCAAAAGAGAGAAAATTATAGTAAAGATTTAGCAATTAGTTGCCATGATAGTTCAAAATTTATATGTAGAAAAAATAATAAAATAATAAAAAAATATAGCAAATGGCTGATGATGCTGGGATCTAACTATGATTCAATTTGTCCAAACTTGACATGAGAAAGAACATTTTTGATCTATCCATTTCTACCTCATGTGGATTGAGTTTAGTTTTCTTTTTTGTCGATTTATGTAGTGCCAAAACATCCAATATATTCGGTCAAGGGAGATATTGTCATTTACATTTTATTATATCTAAGATACATCATATCCAACATTGGAGCATAGTTTAATTTTTTAGAGGTAGTGGCCACTAAAAGTAGAGTTTGTAACAAAACAATAACATCACTCTAAGAATCAATGCATTTGCTGATAATATTAATTCATAAGAATTGAAAATAAATAAAAAATATTTATGATATTTATCGAAAATATTTTTGATATTATATGGCTAATAATTTTGAATTTTAATGACATACCAAACATGTTACTTGTGAATATTTGAAGATCTTTAATTACTGTATCATGGCATTCTAAATGCAGTGATCTTAGATGACTAGAGATCAAAATATCTTTAGATGAGAACCACCATTTATCCTAGATCACCATGGTGATACCATATAGGTCACCAAACACCATTGTTATTTATCATAAAATCTTAGTCACCATGAGGTTGCTGGATATGCCCTTATTATAGAAACTTTTTTATGGCAATAAAAAAAAATTCACAAAATTTTTTTTTTTTTCGTTGACAAAAATGTGCTTTCACAAGTAAACTTATTTTTTCTAACGAGAACTAGGACTGAGCAAATAACCCAAATCTGAAGAAATATTTGAAGAAATCCATCCAATCCGATTTAATAAACATCGATTTCGATCGATTGAAAGATATAAATCGAATGGAATCAGATTGAAATTTATAAAAAATTAGTTATTTACGATCGGATTCGATTTTTATATTTCTAATCCATATGAAACCTGTTGGGTATAAAATACCCTTAGCCAAAGTTCTCGGCAAGAAGCCAACTCCGCCCGGACTCCTACGGGAGCTGGGCTCCATCGCCAACTTCAGCTACCGGTAAGCTTCAGCCGGACTCCTACGGGAGCCGAACTCCGCACCTAACTTTGATTGCAGGACAACTCCGCCCGGACTCCTACGGGAGCCGGGCTCCGTCGCCAACATCGACTACAGAACAACTCCGCCCGGACTCCTACGGGAGCCGGGCCCCGTCGCCAACGTCGACTACAGAACAACTCCGTCCGGACTCCTACGGGAGCTGGGCTCCGTCGCCAACTTCAGCTACCGGTAAGCTTCAACCGGACTCCTACGGGAGCCGGACTCCGCACCTGACTTTGATTGCAGAACAACTCCGCCCGGACTCCTACGGGAGCCGGGCTCCGTCGCCAACATCGACTACAGAACAACTCCGTCCGGACTCCTACGGGAGCCGGGCCCCGTCACCAACGTCGACTATAGAACAACTCCGCCCGGACTCCTACGGGAGCTGGGCTCCGTCGCCAACTTCAGCTACCGGTAAGCTTCAGCCGGACTCCTACGGGAGCCGGACTCCACACTTAACTTTGATTGCAGGACAACTCCGCCCGGACTCCTACGGGAGCCGGGCTCCGTCGCCAACATCGACTACAGAACAACTCCGCCCGGACTCCTACGGGAGCCGGGCCCCGTCGCCAACATCGACTACAGAACAACTCCGCCCGGACTCCTACGGGAGCCGGGCCCCGTCGCCAACGTCGACTACAGAACAACTCCGCCCGGACTCCTACGGGAGCTGGGCTCCGTCGCCAACTTCAGCTACCGGTAAGCTTCAGCCGGACTCCTACGGGAGCCGGACTCCGCACCTGACTTTGATTGCAGGACAACTCCGCCCGGACTCCTACGAGAGCCGGGCTCCGTCGCCAACATCGACTACAGAATAACTCCGCCCGGACTCCTATGGGAGCCGGGCCCCGTCGCCAACGTCGACTACAGAACAACTCCGCCCGGACTCCTACGGGAGCCGGGTCCCGTCGCCAACGTCGACTACAGAACAACTCCGCCCGGACTCCTACGGGAGCTGGGCTCCGTCGCCAACTTCAGCTATCAGCTTCAGCCAGACTCCTACGGGAGCCGGACTCCGCACCTGACTTTGATTGCAGGAGGACTCCGCCAGGACTCCTACGGGAGCCGAGCTCCGTCCCCGACCCCGACCTCAAGGAGGACTCCGCCAGGGCTCCTACGGGAGCCGAGCTCCGTCCACGACCCCGACCTCAAGGAGGACTCTGCCAGGACTCCCACGGGAGCCGGGCTCCGTCCACGACCTCAACCACAGGGAGGGCTCCGCCCGGGATCCTACGGGAGCCAGGCTCCACACCAGTTCCGACCACTGTCGAATTTCAGCCGACGAACCTGTACTTTCTGGCGCAACCTAGCAACCACCGTGATCCTGCTCCACTTCCCGCGATGGATTCTGCGCAGCTCCATCATCCCCTGACAGACCGCTATGACGGCCACGACTCTGCTCCACTTCCTGCGGCGGATCCCGCGCGGCTCCATTATTCTCGGGCAGGCCGCTATGATGCTCACGATCCTGCTCCACCTCCTGTAACGGATACTATGCGATCCTTCCATCCGCTGGCAAGACGCGACAACGGACGCCGCTCCACTCCCTGCAGCAGACTCCACGTGGCGCGCTGCAGTGAGGGCCACGGGTCTACTCCACTACTCCTCGCAGCAAATTCCTCCTGACGGTGGGCAGCCCACTACGCGACGGTTATGAACGTCACTATCAGTCCGTTGAGCCCACCGCCTATATAAGGGGGACCCCAGATACGTTATTATCTAAGCTCTCTTTTTACCTAGAAACTCTACTAAAATTCTCCGTTCGAGCACTTCATTCTTGTTGAGGCAGAGAACTGACTTGAGCATCGGAGGGTCTTGCCGGAGCAACCCCACCTCCAGTTTAGACTTCCTTTGCAGGTCCCGATGGCGACCGCGACTCCCTCGACTCCAGCTTCTCCGGCGCAAGCGGATTTTTGCACCAACAGGATTGCGCTAGAGAAAGGGCCTGTGTCTTCACAGTACCCTTGTTCGTAAAGGAGCGCTCAACGGAGCCGTCTCCGACCGTCTCCTCCGGCACCCACTCCTTGCTTCCCCCGCGGGATCCTTGCTTGATGCCTCCCTGCAAGGCTCCACGCGACGGTCCACGGCCTCCGCGGTCAGATCTCAGGCTCCGACCTCCCCTCCTGTTTCTCAACCTCCTCCTCCTCCTCCTCTGGCGGCGGCGGTCGGCGCGGAGCAGTTTGACCTGCTTGCGCAGCAGGTCAAAGGCCTCACAGAAGTGTGCAGGCTATGCAGCAGCAGCAGCCGCAGGCATCGGAACGTTTGGAAAGGGTGTCTCCGGAACACCAGAATCCGGCGACGGGGCGGGCCACCTGGGCCAGCCACCCCGTCCTTCCTGGGAAGGCAAATCCAAGGGTGGAGAGCCCTCAATCGGACCATGACTCCACCCCTGGAAGATCCCTGCCCCCATTCTGCCAGAGGACCCTCGAGACCCGAAGTCGGGAGGATTTCCTGGACCGGAGGCTCCAGGAGATGAACCGGCGGATCGAAGAGCTCCGCCACACTCCCCCCGCTTATGGTGAGGATATTTGTACTGACCCTCCCTTCTCTCAAATGATCATGCAGGAACCGATCCCGCCAAACTTCAAGCTCCCCCAGTTCGAAAGCTACGACGGGACTTCGGACCCGGTTGATCATCTGGAGGCCTTCCGGACGATGATGCTGCTTCACGGTGCCCCCGACGCCATTCTATGTCGGGCCTTCCCGTCTACCTTGAAGAGAGCGGCGAGGAATTGGTACTCGACTTTGAAATCGGATATCATCTTTTCCTTCGATCAAATGAGCCACCAATTCGTGGCCTATTTTGTCAGCAGCCGGTGCCCCCGGAAGGGTTCGGAGTCCCTCATCAATATTAAGCAGAGGGAGGGGGAGTCCATTCGGGCCTACATCAACCGTTTCAACGTCGCGACGCTGGAGGTTCAGAACTTGGACCAATCAGTCGCAATGGCCGCCCTGAAGGATGGCCTTCAGAAGAATGACCTTCTGTTCTCCCTGGAGAAGAAGTACCCCAGGGATTTTGCTGACTTGCTGGCCCGGGCTGAAGGATACACCCGAGTGGAGGAAGCCTTCAAAATGAAGGATGAAGAGACAGCGAGGGAGCGCAGGCGGGAGACTCGAGTAAGCCCGCCATCGAAAAAAGGCCCAGAGAAGCCCGGCGCGTTCTCGATCCCCTCCTGGGCACAAGCGTGCCCCTACTCCACCCCGGGTGTGCAGGCAAAGAAGTCCAGATCGCGGGGTTCGGCGGGGCTCCCCACTGGAGAGATTCCGCAACTATGCTCCCCTCAACGTCTCGAAAGCCCAGGTGCTGATGGAGGTCAGGGAGCAGCTCCCTCAACCGGAGAGGATGCGCACGCACCCTGGGAAGCGCAACCCCAACAAGTTCTGTCTCTACCACCGCGACCACGGCCATGACACGGAGGAATGCATCCAGCTCCGGGACGAGATTGAGGAGCTCATCCGGCGAGGTCGACTCGACAGGTTCATCCGACGCAGGCCTGAGAGTAGAGGAGATCGGCCAAGGGCCCTCCCGCAGCCAGAACCGTCAAGAAGGGAGGAGCAACCCGGGGACCGGCCCCCCATCGGGACCATCGACTCCATCACCGGAGGGCCTCAAGGAGGAGCAGACCTCCCGCAGCCGTGGAACTCGAAAAATCTGTAAATGTATCACTTACGATTTCACCTTGAATTTAAATTCCTTTCTACCTAACGAGTTCCTCCCATTTGCGTGGATTTGTCACGATTGGATATGACCCCTTCCAATGCCAAAACAAAGCCATGTCAGGAATAGGAGGAGAACCTCGTCCTGACATGAGCAAAATCAAAGGCCCGGTTCTTTTAGACCGGATGGGGGGAGAGGCCTTACAGCGCCCTAATGTGCCCCCACAGCCATGTCAGGAACAGGAGGAGAACCTCGTCCTGACATGAGCAAAGTCAAAGGCCCGGTTCTTTTAGACCGGATGGGGGGAGAGGCCTTACAGCGCCCTAATGTGCCCCCACAGCCATGTCAGGAACAGGAGGAGAATCTCGTCCTGACATGAGCAAAGTCAAAGATCCGATTCTTTTAGACCGGATGGGGGGAGAGGCCTTACAGCGCCCTAATGTGCCCCCACAGCTATGTCAGGAACAGAAAGAGAACCTCGTCCTGACATGAGCAAAGTCAAAGGCCCGATTCTTTTAGACCGAATGGGGGAAGAGGCCTTACAGCACCCTAATGTGCCCCCACAGCCATGTCAGGAACAGGAGGAGAATCTCGTCCTGACATGAGCAAAGTCAAAGGCCCGATTCTTTTAGATCGGATGGAGGGAGAGGCCTTACAGTGCCCTAACGTGCCCCCGCGGCCATGTCGAGAACGGGAGGAGAGCCCCCACCCCGACTTGAGCAAGGTCGAAAGCCCGGACTCCTACGGGAGCCGGGCTCCGCCCGTGACTTCTGCAGCGAGGGAGACTCCACCCGAACTCTTATGGAACCCGGGCTCCACCCACGACTTTCGCAGTAAAAAGACTCCGCCCGCCCAGGCAATGGCCTCTACGCGCCCCCGTGGGAGCAGGAGGGGAATCTCAATAGTGACGAAACCCGGCCGCCCAACAAGATCGGATAAAAAAAAAATGAATGTGGACCGCCAAACTCGGGCTTGAGGCCATGTATGACGAAGAGGGCGAGCTAACGCTTCGACGACTGAAACCTCCTAGCGACGCCAACGTCAGACGGGTTGAACGACAAGAAAAGTTCGGAGGACGACAGTCTAATACAACGCGCGGATGAGGTAACATAAAACACCCTTTTCATTTCATTTCTGAGATACACATTACAAAGCCCGGAAGGCCAAGAAAAGGAAAGCAAAACGACAAAGGCAGGACAAAGCAACCAAGAGGAAAGCATATACATAAAGGGACGGAAGGACGGAAAGAGCTCTAAGGAGGCTCTGCTCCCTCCGATCTGGAGTTATCTGCTTTGTCCCTCATCCAGTGCTGTCTCAGATTGTCAATTTCTTCTTCTAGCTCCCCCCATTTCTGCAGCGCGTCCTGGAGCGCCCGACGAAGTCGCTGGCTCTCGACCTCCGCCTCTCGATGCCTCTTCCTAAAGACCTCGGATTTCATCTCCGCGTCCACGATGGCCCGCTGCTCGTAGCCAGCTGGATCTTCAGTTGTTGCAACTCAGCCGTCTTGTCTCCGAGGGCAACAAAAATCCCTTCGACGGTTCCTCTCAGGGACTGGAGCTCGTCAGAGTCCCGGGCGGAAGTCAGCTGAGCCATGTTGGCCAGCTGCCTTTGGAGACGGGCGACTTCGTCAGTCGCCGCCCTAAGCCTCCCTTTGTATTCCTCCACCTGCCTGCGCCAGCTGGCCCGATGCACGTTGTGGCTCACCTCGCGTCCTGAAGCTGCCGCTGAAGGTCGGAGACCTTCTTCGACCACTGTTGGTCGCCGTCGGCCCGGGCCAAGGGTCGGGACGAACTTCCTTCCAGATGGCCGATCTTCCTCATCGCGGCCGACAGATCCACCTTGAGGGCGCTAATCTTGGCGGCCTGAGCCCAAATTCGATCGCTGGCGCTCTTCTTGCATTCCTCGAGCTCCTTCACGAAATCGCCTTCCTCCGACTATACTCCATGATCCCCTTCACGTGGAGATTCCGAAAGTGGGTGGCCTCCGCGGTGGCTTCAGAATGACCTTCTCTCAATCTGCGAAGCTCGCCTTCCATCCTCTTCGACTTCTTTGTCAAGTGAAGGACCTCCTTCTTCAGATGTTGGATTGTCGACTTCAGCGGGACCCCCAAGGGAAGGGGAAGTGCTTCCGCAGGACGCTGCCATCGGAAGGCGAAAGCGTTAGAACATGACTCATCACAAGAAGAAAGACATGAAAAGAGAAGATAAAGGAAAGGATGAATACTCGCAGGATCCTGGGGGCTCAGGCCGATGTTGAAAAGAAATTGCTCCCTCAGAAGGTTGGGAAGGGAAGGAGCGGAGTAGGCAAGAAGCTTCCGGGCAGCTTGGAGGTCATCCTCCCCCAGACTAGGGGCCCGGCGAACAGAATCCCTCAGAAAGCCCTAGGGGGACAGGCCCAGCCTCAGGGTCGGGCAGTGGACGAAGAGGTATTTTTCTTTCAATTGTGGATCGAAGAAGGGGCACCTTTCAGCAACCCCTTCTTGCCGAACTGGGGGGAGAAGTACCACCATCCTTCGTCGAAGGATGGCGCTTGAAAGTATAGAAGTGCCTGAACAGGGAGAGGGACGGTTGGACCTCGACTACGTGGCAAAGGAAGAGAAATCCTATCAGAAACCTAAAAGAATTTGGGGCCACAGAAGCCAAGGAAATGTCTAAGAAGCGAAAGAGGGCGACAACAAAGGATGGGAGCGGGAGCCGGAGCCCTGCACGGAATGCCTCCTGGTACAGGCAAAAATGACCGGGTGGAGGAGTGCTAGCCCGGTCAGAAGGGCTAGGCAACTCCAGGTCGTACTCCGGAGGAACCCCATACTGAACCTTATCAGAATGAGTTCCTCCGGAGTCAGAGAACATGGAATGGCACCCGCGCAAAAACCGGGCGAAGCCCAGTCCCAGACGCAGGCTCGTCCACAGAGCAAGGGACCTGGGGGTTCGAGGCGGAAGAACTCCCAGAACTGCACGGAGCGGAAGAGCCGGACGATATGTCGAACGACTTCGAATGAGGGCTCTAACAATCCTGATGAAGACGGACGGGATAAGGGGCGAGGGGTCGCAGGAAACTACTGGGGGGAACACCAAAAAATAATGGCAAAAAGGAGGTCCCTAAGCGGCGGAAGAAAGATGAAGATGCTGGAACTAACCTAGATCGCTCTGAGGGACCGGAGGGACGAAGACAGGGACGATTTGGAGGGTGCCTACGGCTCGAGAAGATCTCAACTGAATCAAGGCCCTCGAAGGGAAGGCAGACACTGCTAAAATTCTGAAGCAGGGTAAGGGCCCCAAAAGCGGGAGCGCGGGTTTAAATAGACCTTGGGATCCGACGCTATAATGATCGTGAATCCCCCCAGGCCAGCCCGCGCTCGACACGTGTCCCACTCACCATGGCAGGCGGCTAAAAGCGGCTGACGGTTGGCAGGACTATTATTGCACCGTATCTGGGCCAGTGTACCTGCGGGAATTTCGAAGAGTCCCTTCGTATCGCCCCGATTCGAAAAGACTCCAGCACGCACGCATTTAATGCCAAAATATCGGGAGACGTTCGCGCGCAGGATTCGATGGGACAACTTCGGCTATGCCAGTCTCTCTGTACTTCATTCGAAATTCAAACTCGAAAGTAGGGGGACTGATGTTGGGTATAAAATACCCTCAGCCGAAGTTCTCGGCAAGAAGCCAACTCCGCCTGGACTCCTACGGGAGCTGGGCTCCGTCGCCAACTTCAGCTACCGGTAAGCTTCAGTCGGACTCCTACGGGAGCCGGACTCCGCACCTAACTTTGATTGCAGGACAACTCCGCCCGGACTTTTACGGGAGCCGGCTCCGTCGCCAACATCGACTACAGAACAACTCCGCCCGGACTCCTACGGGAGCCGGGCCCCGTCGCCAACGTCGACTACAGAACAACTCCGCCCGGACTCTTACGGGAGCTGGGCTCCGTCGCCAACTTCAGCTACCGGTAAGCTTCAGCCGGACTCCATACCTGACTTTGATTGCAGGACAACTCCGCCCGGACTCCTACGGGAGCCGGGCTCCGTCGCCAACATCGACTACAGAACAACTCCACCCGGACTCCTACGGGAGCCGGGCCCCGTCACCAACGTCGACTACAGAACAACTCCGCCCGGACTCCTACGGGAGCTGGGCTCCGTCGCCAACTTCAGCTACCGTAAGCTTCAGCCGGACTCCTACGGGAGCCGGACTCCGCACCTAACTTTGATTGCAGGACAACTCCGCCCGGACTCCTACGGGAACCGGGCTCCGTCGCCAACATCGACTACAGAACAACTCCGCCCGGACTCCTACGGGAGCCGGGGCCCGTCGCCAACATCGACTACAGAACAACTCCGCCCGGACTCCTACGGGAGCCGGGCCCCGTCGCCAACGTCGACTACAGAACAACTCCGCCCGGACTCCTACGGGAGCTGGGCTCCGTCGCCAACTTCAGCTACCGGTAAGCTTCAGCCGGACTCCTACGGGAGCCGGACTCCGCACCTGACTTTGATTACAGGACAACTCCGCCCGGACTCCTACGGGAGCCGGGCTCCGTCGCCAACATCGACTACAGAACAACTCCGCCCGGACTCCTACGGGAGCCGGGCCCCGTCGCCAACGTCGACTACAGAACAACTCCGCCCAGACTCCTACGGGAGCAGGGTCCCGTCGCCAACGTCGACTACAGAACAACTCCGCCCGGACTCCTACGGGAGCTGGGCTCCGTCGCCAACTTCAGCTACCGGTAAGCTTCAGCCGGACTCCTACGGGAGCCGGACTCCGCACCTGACTTTGATTGCAGGAGGACTCCGCCAGGACTCCTACGGGAGCCGAGCTCCATCCCCGACCCCGACCTCAAGGAGGACTCCGCCAGGGCTCCTATGGGAGCCGAGCTCCGTCCACGACCCCGGCCTCAAGGAGGACTCCGCCAGGACTCCTACGGGAGCCGGGCTCCGTCCACGATCTCAACCACAGGGAGGGCTCCACCCGGGATCCTACGGGAGCCAGGCTCCGTCACCAGTTCCGACCACTGCCGAATTTCAGCCGACGAACCTGTACTTTCTGGCGCAACCTAGCAACCACCGTGATCCTGCTCCACTTCCCGCGATGGATTCTGCGCAGCTCCATCATCCCCTGACAGACCGCTATGACGGCCACGACTCTGCTCCACTTCCTGCGGCGGATCCCGCACGGCTCCATTATTCCCGAGCAGGCCGCTATGATGCTCACGATCCTGCTCCACCTCCTATAACGGATACTATGCGATCCTTCCATCCGCTGGCAAGACGCGACAACGGACGCCGCTCCACTCCCTGCAGCAGACTCCACGTGGCGCGCTGCAGTGAGGGCCACGGGTCTACTCTACTACTCCTCGCAGCAAATTCCTCCTGACGGTGGGCAGCCCACTACGCGACGGTTATGAACGTCACTATCAGTCCGTTGAGCCCACCGCCTATATAAGGGGGACCCCAGATACGTTATTCTCTAAGCTCTCTTTTTACCTAAAACTCTTCTAAAATTCTCCGTTCGAGCACTCCATTCTTGTTGAGGCAGAGAACTGACTTGAGCGTCGGAGGGTCTTGCCGGAGCAACCCCACTTCCGATTTAGACTTCCTTTGCATGTCCCGGTGGCGACCGCACTCCCTCGACTCCAGCTTCTCCGGCGCAAGCGGATTTTTGCACCAACAAAACCGAACCTGATCGATGTAATATTTTACAAACTTATTTTTATTTTGAAATGACGTCGTTTAGACTTCAATATTTCATTCTAAAAAATACCCCGTTATCTATTTAAATTCATGAAAATATTAATGTGTAATTATTGATAAAAGCACATTTCTTTTAGATGAGTGGACCTTCTATTTTTCTATTTTTTTTGTACATATTCAAAAATAAATTTAAAATTTATAAATTATAAGATTTAGATTTTTTTATATTAAATTAATAAAAAAATAAATAAATTTTAGCAGGCCAACATTCGATTTAAAATCAATATTAGATCAACATTGAAGTCCAAGTCGATATAATTTATCCAATCCGCTACAAACCGTTCACTTCAATTTCAAATAGTTTATACATAATAAATGATTGGTAGTGGATTGAATTTTTTTCAATCCGATTGAATTTTTTTTATTTTTTTTTAATTCGATTAAATTCGATCGGATAAAATTTTTCTTTCAATTCAATCGAATCTGACCCATGCTCAGCTCGAAAGGGAACTATTATAAAAAAAAAAAAAAAAAAAAACCTATATCTTGTTAGGTAAAATGCTTTATGCCGTTTGGTGTTATACTAACAAAATTTCAACATTTTGCGACAAGATTTCATCCTGGAACAACTCTGCCGTGATGATATACGCTGTCACAAAAGCCTTCTGCCCGTCACAAAAACAAAACATGCCCCTATACGTTGTGACAATCATCTTTTATGATTAGTGATGACATATATCATCACACGATCTCTTTTCAGCTCAAAAATATTGATACAGTGACACCTTCTGTTGTCATAAAAATTAGTATTGGTGATTTTTGCAATGAGATATTTTATCATTTAATGCATGATAAAATATGACAAATAATCATATGTAACATTGTACAAAACTCTACATATAGCTGTAATTGATTTTTTTTTTTTCTTAACAAAGAGCTGTAATTGATAATTCAAAATTATATTTAAGTCACAGATGTCTCCAAAATGCATTTCAAATGATCCAAGTGCGTCGAAAGTACAAATTCAAATGATCCAAAAAGTGATACACTATTTTTTTCCGAGTCCCCATTCATAGATCCAACAAAACACTGATGATCTTGATTCTCACAAATACATTTCCAAATTCATTATGAGGCATCATTAATCCTGCGATAATAAGGAATAAAGTCATTAACTTATAATAAAGTCATTAACTTATAAAAGGGGAAAAAAAACTTAACCTATAATATTTGCATTAACCTATTGACATGTCATTTAAAAGAACTCAGGTAATTTGGTCATGAGCCGAGAATTTGATGACCCTCCTTGCAACATGCCAATCAAACAAAAGGGGAATATATGCATGCTTGGAGCATCGCATCAAACTCAACTGCATTCATTCTTCAATCTCCCTTGGATTTCAATCATTAGGGACTCCGTTTGGGCCTTCATTTCATGATCTAACAATGAATCTTGTTCCCTACACCCCATTGAGCAAATGCAGTACCGTTTAGGAATGCATCTACTCCATCTCCATACTCAAGAACTTGCTAGGTCATTGATATCCGTTCAACACTTATCCAACATTATCTCCTGTTCCATTTAATATACTTTTCCTAGTAATAATAAAGTGCATGTACATAATACCTAACAAAACAATATATCTTTAATTAGAGCCAGTATCTTTAAGTAAAGGGAGGTAAAGAAAGAGGTTGATCAAACTATAGAATTAAAGCCAGTATCTTTGCAAGAAATTCACACAATATATAATTCAAGAAACCAACAAATATATCAATAGAAAAAAGACAATGAAAAACGGACGCAAGAAAGGTTGACCATGGACATTAAACAAAGAAGCCGATTCGATTACTATATCTTTAATTTATTATGAACGTATATCAAGCATTTGATTAACTAATTGCTTCCCTTATTAACAACATCAAGCTATATATATTATTATGAATCATCGGACGGGCAAACAAATTTAATCTTTTGGATCTGATTTCCTAAGTTGGGCGGTCTCGCTCTACAGATTAGTTGTCTTGAACATATTCAGGTGCTAAACTTTGGAAGCTTATAGAAAGTGGAGTTAATCTTCTTTCCCAATATCGGTCTATAAATTGAATCTCCGTTCTCCTTTTATTTTAATAAATGCTGGTACGCTTAGGCTCTCCATTTCAGTCAAAAAGACAAAATAAACACAAGAAGAACCAGAGGACCCGATCGGGGGAAAAAAAGGAAAAAAAACTCCAGTGTTTAGCTCTCTATCAACCGTGCATAACTATTGACTAGATATGCGTACAACTTTATATAGCATGTGCTAACCAAAATGGTTGCAGGAAAATATATTCAGATTCTTTATGTGATAATTCCAGTGTCAAATCGCGATACAAGTTTTTTTAAACCATAAGGCCTTTTATGAACCGATATGCATCCAAGAAATCCGTATCAAAGGTTCACCTATCCTTGAGTGAGGAGACAGGTATCCTTGGGTGTGGAGTTGTTGTAGATCATAACTTGTCAAGGTTGCAAAAGAGTGTCAGAATGCCAAGAGTGATGAGAAGAATAAAACACTAGGTTTAAAGAGAAACCCAAAATGATACGGAAAAATCATGGATTTCACAAGCATCAAGCAACCACCCTTAGCTTTCTCCTCCCCTCCTCTCACATTAATTATAGTCCTAAAAAGAACGAAGCATATACGCATACATCACCCTATCTTTGAAAAGAACTTCAAAAAAGAGCCTTGTATTGTGTTTAAGATTTAAGAGGATATGCACATACAAACTCTGAATTTGATATATGCGAATCTCTCAAAATTGTTCCATTTCTTTGTAGAGCTGGTAAACTTTGATTGAAAGCATTCAAGGGCAAAGGTTTGGCACGTAGGACCATAAAAACGAGAGGGGTTCTGCTGCCAATCACCAATTCCCACTCCTGTCTAGCATGTACTGAACCCTTGTTTGCTCTGTGCTAACAAACAACCACGAAAAACAGCGATGCTCCGAGTAAATTACAACATATCCAGCGCTTGGTATTCTGGATGCCAAAATAACCATATCAACGGGCAGATTCCGGAAAGGTCAATTCAGTGGAGCCAAGTTAGGACCATTTCCACTGCCTTTTGAGCTTGTTTGCTACCTTGAAATACCCGCTCAGAGTTCACTCAACCAAAAAGTTAGATCTTGGCATAACTCCTAAGACAAGAAATTTGGGAATATCATACAAGGCAAAATATCTCCTTCAGTTTTACTCAGAAGCTCTGGTACGTCTTAGCATAGGCTTTAAAGACAACATGTGAGAAGCACCTTCAATTTTATTTGCTGATAACTGCTCCTAACTTGCAAGTCACATCGATTGCCTTGCAACCAAAAGAACAATTAAGCTGGTAACTTATGTTTGTAGATGTTTTTTTGCAATACCACCCTGAATTTTGCATGTAATGTTAAAGTGATAATCTATGCATCAATTGGAAGTCGGGTATGGTCAAGTGAAGCTGCTAGCATAACTCCAAATGGAAAAGCAAAGAAAAACTAGAGAACAAGAGAGTACACAGTATTGAGGAAATATTTCCACAGGGAAAGCCATACGTTAATGCAACAATACTGCTACAAACATCCCATCTCAAGCTACTGTACAAATAAGCTAATGGCTTCGATTTTAACATGAAAAAGAGAGGGGAAAAAATGTATTTCAAAAACACCGAATAATCGGGATCCAGTTCATTGCACACTTCATTATTACTTTTTTATATTCTGATCATCAATTAGGATGGTACACTCCCTCCGATGCAAAGTTTCCACCAGCCAAGGGTTGAGTCTTCAGATGGCTGAAGAAAAAAAAGGGAGGCCCAGCAGTTAACACCATGTTGCTTTTAATCATTGTCAACAAAGAAGCATGCATAGCATTCAAAATAACATCCCTAAATTATATACTTGACAATTTTCAAGGGAGTTATGAATTATATAAATAGCAATCAGAATATAGTAATGCATCTCTGTGAGAAAGGTACATGAGTTCGAAGAACATGAAGAGGTCCATCCAAAGAACTAATAAGGTTGTAAAAAAAAAACAGATAATTCCATGAGAGACATGTTTTGAAGTACCGTCAAGAACATGAAGTTGCTGTGGCTAGAAAGGCAGAGCAACTAAGCAGAAACAGGAATAAACCTCTTTGCACAGTCCTGTCAAGGCCTACCTTCATTGCCAACATAAGCTTTTCCCAATACTTCTTACCAACCTTACTTTTTAGTTATTGATATTGCAAGATAAATCAAAGCCCTTTACCTTACAAGCTCCTACCGTCCCATTTGTTTTCCATCATTAGTGTGACTGGTGCCATTCTTAGTGCTTGTTCTGATTTGTTCATGATAAACTCTCTCTTCTTGTTCTTACCGCTATCTACCTTAGCAATCTAATGTCTAAAATGCTCATTGTGCACTTGGACCCTATTTATTGTCCATTATTCTAATCATGGGTACACATCAGTCCATACTAATGTTTTCTAGAATTTCCATAGGCAATCCAGGTACAATGTTGTGTATTATGGCTTCACATTGAACTTGATTTAGAAGAGTAAATTCAACTTTGTTGTGTTCATCACTTTAATTATATCTTTTCTGGATCAGTTTCTAAGGTTAGTATATAAATGGTCTAGATTTTGAAATGGTTATTTGATACATAAATTCACTATTGTACAGTGACTCACTTCAGAATATTTATTTAAACTTAAGTGTCCGTTTCAAAAGGAGGAGATCAATTAGACATTAATAGGTCAAAATCAGCCAACTATAACAGACGGGGCCATAAACAGAAAGGAAGACAAAATGGTGTTAAAATGATGTTTAGATTTCAACTGCTACATTTTCATAAGATGGTTTTGGTGTATTTTGTTTGGTTCTTCAGATTTTTTATGATTTGCTCCATCCCAATCCTAAAATACTGGAACATCCATGGTTTATTCCCACTTTTGCCAGAAGTAAAATGGTTAGGTTATACATTTGACAATGTCAAGTTCTTCGTGAAGATTGGAGGCTCAAGATGACTACTTTGCTTCAAGGCTATCTATTGTGAGAGGCAGTGCAGTTTGATTACTGGTGGTTCAGCGTATCATGAGCAATCTATCAAGAAATCGTTTATGGTGTAGTAACTCTTAATCAGCTCCACAATCTCAAAATACTTCTTACAGTGATTCCTGAACCAATATTACTCATAAATCTTTTTTTTTTTTTTTAAGAAGAAGATAAAAGGAGGGAAAGAAGTTTTAGAGATTTCACCTTTGATAGAACTCGGTTGCGAAACGAGATCCATTGTGGCAGATGAACCAGAGCAAAATAAGGATCAATATGTCTACTAGAGTTAAGAAAGTTCTAAATCCAAAGAATCCTTGTTAAATAGAATGATAGGGGAAAATTTTAAAAAAAATACAACATATGTAATTCCGTAACCCACGTCTACAAGATTTCCAAAATATTAAAAAAACAAAAAATTTCATAGCATAAGAAACCCTAGCCCGTGCATAAAATTAAATATAAATTTCAGACGGAGTTAATCAATTATTAGCTAAAAAAAAAAAAAAAAAGCGAGGCATGGTGGATGAAACTCCAGCAGCGATCCACAAAGGCTTAAAATGAAAGAAATTCCAAATCGAACAGCAGAATCTAGGGGAAAAAAGGCTTTACCGGATCTGATATAACCCGTAATGGATGGATGGAGATATTGGATGAGAAAAAAAGGATACTGAAAAGGCAGCGCTCCCACCAATCGAGCATGTAGAGGCCCATGGTGACGTTGTATAGATGGATCTTGCGACTGATCCAATTCATCCTTCCCTTCTTTCCCTTCCTGCCTTCTCCGATTCGATCCGAAATACAGCGATCGATAGAGAGGCGACGGAATTGCCAAGGGGAGATGACTCTAGTCTTCGGAGAGAGTGGAAATAAATAGCGAGTTAGAGGAGTCGGAACAAGTTGACCTCTTTTTTAACGAGTCAACGTCGCCGGCCAGAATTGGCCAAGAAGCAACGGCGGAGAGAAGCCGACCACTAGTAAGTAAATATCATCAACTATTCTTCATTCCTCCCTTACCCTTGCAAAACTAATAATAATAATAATACAATGAATTCTTCATTCCCTCGTTACAAGGATCTGAGAAAACGACCATGCCTTCCGCCCCCCAGACATTTTGAAGCTGTGTCGTCCACGTGGAGCCCTCGTTTCCTGTGGGTGTGTTTGAAGTGCAACAGACGTTGTCTGAAAAATCGTTGTCGCTCTAATTTTTTTTAAATAAATTTATCCATAATTTTTTAATTAAGTTAAATTTTTTAAAATAATTTTTAAATTATAAAATTTTAAATTTTAGCTTTCCAACTATTTAAACTGATTAATACTATCTTTAGATGCTATTTCAGCCGTTTTCTCTCACTAAAAATATGATCCGACAAAATTCAGTGAAAATGTGGACAATCAATTCGACGGGCACTGATGTGGTTGAAAATATATATATTGGACTCATCCTCCAACACCTCCTCCCTGCCCTCCTCGTCGTCACCCTCTCCGTCAAGTCCTTCATCGGCCAGTGCGGCTCCTTCACTCCAAGCTCTCCCTCCTCCAGTCCTCCCTCGCCAACGTCGCCAGCTCCCCCCGTTGGCCGACCAACCCCCTCTTCATCGATCTCCTCCCGCCCCGACTATCCACTCTCCGCTCCTCCACCCCCTCTCCATCCGCTGCCTCGACCCCTCTCTCCCTGCCGACAAGCTCCTCCTTCAGAACGACCTCGACATCGCTGCCTCCGTCCTCTCACTCCACCTCCATGACCTCAACTCCTCCTCCGCTCCGGCCTCCTCCATCACCTCCCCAGCGCCAGCGCCATTGTTCTCTATCTTTCCAACCCCCTCTGCCTCCCACACCGAGCTAGTCCTCTTTGTTCGTGACCTCTTCACCCGCCTCCAGAGCGGCTCCATCGACCTCAAGAACAAGGCCCTCGATTGCCTCCTCTAGCTCCTCGCTTCCGATCCACCCAAACTTGCCCCTATCGTCGCCACTGAGGGCCACCTCCCCTCTCTCGTCCACCTCCTCGACCCCTCCGCCCACTTCTTCATCCGTGACCAGGCTGCCACCACCGTCTCCCTCCTCGCCGCCGCCTCCAACATCTCCCGCCGTGCTTCTTCAAGGAGGGTACACTCGCCCCCCTCCTCCACCTCCTCAACTCCGATTCTCTCAGCATTTGCGAGCGTACGGCCGCCGCAATCGAGGCCATCACTGTCGATCCGGCCAACGCCTAGGCCATCTCTGCCTACGGCGATGTTCAGATCCTGATCGTCGCCTGCCAGTCGGGATCCAGATTCCCGCCATCCAGGCCCTCATCGTCGACTTCCTTAAAAAATCTCCACCATCGATGACATCCAGAGCGCCATGGCTAAGGAGGGGTTGTCCCAAAATGTTACATCCGATGGAGTAGGGTGATTGGCCGACCCAACCAGCGGCATAGCGGGCTTCTGGGGTTGAGGAGGTTGAACCACCGCCGTAGCGGTTTGTTTCATCTGCTATGGAGGGAAGAGGGCTTTCCCTCTTTTTTTTCATTAGAATTTTGGGATGAGAAGAAGATAGATGGAGAAAAAGATGAGCCATATCATCAATATTTTTCAAATTTTTTAAAACCATATCTGCTCTAATTTGAACCATGCAAGCAAAATTTATTCCACATAAGCACCGGAGTTTGCCATATAGAACTTCCGGTGAGAAAAAACTACTGAAATCATATTTGAGGATAACATTAAACAGGTTTAGATAGTTGGGAGGCTAAAATTTAAGATCTTATAGTTCAGGGGTCATTTAAAAAATTTCAACTTACGCATATCACCATGGGAAACCTTAGGCTCCATACTAGCTAATCAGCCCATAATCCCTGTACAATTGAGATAGAAGTATTGAGAGTCATCATCTCAGCAGAAAATAAAAAAGCCAGCCGATCCACATCATTCCAAGTTCTATCTTCGTTAATTAAGTCAAAAATATGAAGATCAAGATTTTGATTATTAATATTCAGATATGTAGGCCATGCTAATAGGGGCATAGTGGATATCGAAGGATCAATATGTATATTAACTAAGCTACCAGAACCTAACAACCATTGAATCTGAAACTGAACCTGAAAACCAACATTACAAATTTCCCCCAGATATCTGATGATTGTGCAGGTTTATGATAAGATAACCGAGAGCCAGAAAACCAATACTTATCCCGAACCAATCGTGCACATAGAGAAGTAGGATGCAGAAGTAATTGAGGAGCTATTTTACAAACACATCGATATCTACAAGATAATAATAAATAAAGACCCAAATCTCCCTAAGCCTTTGGCAAGCAAACCTTTTCCCATACAATGCGATGAAATCCCTACAATCATTTGAATGCCCCACAAGAGGCGCGGAATTCCTTTTCCTGCACTCTAATAATAGACAGTAGCACATGCACAAAAGATAATACATCAAGAGGTAAAGATGTCAAAATAGATTGCAGTAGAGTAAGATGACTAGCAAAAGATAAATGTTTTCATTTCTAATCCGCCATCCTACTAGTCATCTTACTGAAGGAGCCATGATGTAAAGCTTTACCAGCTACCAAAATACCAAGACAATGCCAAGGCAAAGGATGGATAGGGACATGCAAGAGTTGAAGAATAGATGATTTAATGGAGGATGGAGTAGGAGTAAACATAATGCTTGATTTTGCATAATTGACAGCCAGGCTCGAATAAGAACCATAAGCCTGAATAATGGCAGCAAGACATACAGCTTATTTTACCATTGCTCAGGCTGTTAAAAGGCAATCATCAGCATAAAAAAATATGCGAAATAGTCGGACCACCCTACGGTCTACAAGCTTTCAACAAATGTGAATGAATAGCATATTGTAAGAGTTTAGAAAAACTCTCAAAGCACAAGATGAACAGATAAGGGCATAAAGGACATCCTTGTTTGAGTCCTCGAGAACCCACAAACCATGGTGATGACGAGCCATTGATTAACAAAGAAAATTATGGATTAAAAATGTATGCCTGGATCCAATTGATAAACTTGTGATGAAAACCATACTGATAAAGTAATTGAAAAAGAAACCACCAATGAATCTTATCATAGCTTTCTCCAGATCAATTAAGTGTTAACATTATTAAGCTTTGAGACCGCAGAGCCCAAACTATCGAATGCATAACTTTTTGTGCAACTAATATACTGTCAGTAATAGATTTACCTTGCACAAATGCCCCTTTCTCTTCCGAGATGAGTTTTGTAAAGGTGAATGGTCCTTTTGTTCCCCTTTTAGAAATCACATGTTTTACAATTACAAGCAACCTTGCTGCGTTGCAGCTTCTACGTTTATTGTCAGTTTTTTTGCTGATAAGTCTTCCATGTTAGTCTATATTTCAGATGATTAAAAAAAAGCAGGGACCCAAGATGGAATGAAGAATTCCAGTTCATGTTAGAGGCAGCCCGGATGGATGAAAAAATTCACATAGAAGTGATGAGCAAGAGAAGAGGTTTTAGCTTTCATGCAAAGGTTAGGAAAAAGCCCGTGTCCTTTTTATCTCTCATTTATGTTGCTCCCTTCTCATTCTTTTCTCTCCTTTTCAACATCATAGGAATCGTTGGGGCATGCAGATATCCATCTTTCAGATGCTGTTAACAACGGGCGCATTGATGAAAGATATCATTTGATAAATTCAAGGAATGGAACAATACACCTTGAGATTACATGGAGCACTATTTGATATCACGGCCACGGATGCTCTGTATCTTCGTTGCGAGAGCATTATTTGATTTTACGTCCATAGATGTGTATATTTATTGTGAGAGGGTGCATTATGAACAATTAAAATATTGTAACGTATCAGGGAAAAAAGATCATCAGAATATCATGAGCCATAATTCTTTTCCATGGCACTGGGTGAATTTAATGGGTGTTATACCTCAAGTTGAAACAAAACCAGTTGGAGAAATTGTGGGGTCGTTTTGTCAGCATCTATTGCTGGATATTTTTTTCTTTCCAACAAAATTCTAGTAACAGCATATTTTCTCGTATAGAAACTACTATAAGATGTAGATGTTGTGTATTGCTTATGCTCTGACAATTTTAGTTATTATCGTGCGCTGGAATATATATATATATATATATATATATATATATATATATATATATATATATATATATATATATATATTGGGTCCATCGGCGCAGCCGGGTCATTTGCATGAGTGCTCCACCCAATCACAAAAAAATATATATAACCGGATCAATCTTACGCTAGTGATGATGCAAGGTTTCAGACTTTCAGTACCCGGCTTTTTAAATAGCAAGCAGTCCTTCCCCTTTATTTGCTCGAAGAACAGAGAACTAAGAATGGACGTGGTCAGTTTCTTTAGTTTATTTCTGCTTACCAAGGAGAAGGGGAACTTCCGACGGCGAAATTGCCCGAGGAGGAACACCCCCGGAAGGCTTTTGGCTGGGCGGCTCGTAACTCCAGCGGGGTACTCTCCCCTTTCAAATTCTCACGAAGGTATTTTTCTCTGAATGCCTTTTTTGGCAAAAAGGTGGTAGCTATAGGCCCATCCTGCTTCGTTGCACCAAATTTAACTCTAATTTATGGTACTTTGTCTTTCTTTTCAATCCTTAAATTTCTCGTGATACACCTGCTGCTAGTTTTTGGCACCGTGCGTAATTTTACTTACTTTTTTTTTCCCCTTCATGCAGGAGTACAGGGCCAAAGGATGTTAACATAAAGATACCATATTGTGGAGTCTGCCACTCGGATCTTCACTTCACAAAAAATGAATGAGAATTTTTCTTTATTGCGTCACCAGGATCCAGTATCATAAGATGCAGTAGAAAAAAAAAAATAAAATAAAAAATATAATATAAATATATAGATTAGTCTCAAGCCTATTTTCATGGGACGTGCAAGCTTTACTATGAGAGAATAAAATAAAACCAATACAAGAGGAACTCACCACTCAACCTTTGTACAAGAGTCTTTTAAGAAAAAATCCCAAAACTCTCACAAAAGTTCTCTGAAATCTCTATTGAAGCCTTTGTGCACCTCCAAAACGTCATCAGCTTCCCAACGCAACAAACGGTTCGTCAATCAGAGTTATATAGCTTTCAGAATCATAAAAATACTGTTTCAGTAGGAAATAAAGATCCAATCAAGTCTAGAATCATCCGTGACCGTCCGATCATAATCGGCTCGCATCAGAACCGTTCGATCGCACAAAATACCCTCTGATCATGTCTGACTACTCTTGAATTCATCCTCAGTCATTCGATCATGATCGACAGTGATCTGGACTGTCGGATCGCGCACAAAAGCCCCTGAACTGCGCATGGACCATGACTTCAATCCACACAGCTCCCATAGACCGCTAGCACCCCGCAGTCTACGGTGGACCACGCAAGGGCGCTGGCCTGGGCGTCCGCGCATATGCTGGGCTGGCCCGCATTGGGTCGCATGCGCCTGCATGCGTGCGTCTCCACCGAGCTCGACAGCACTCCGTCGGTCCCCGCCGACCCGCTGTCAGCCGCAGCCGCCTTGTGCATCGTGCCATCCTTTTTCATGCATATCTCCTCCGTTTGGACTCCAATTGAGCTATTTTTGGGCTCTTTGGACTTCATTTTTCATTTTAGACCTCACTGTAGGCTCAATGTAGACCAAATCTTGAAGCATATTTTCTAACAATTTTTACCTCGATTCGATATTTGGCCTCCATCTGTCTCTGAGATCCTATGATCCATCTCACTCCCATGCCTTGGGACATACCTGCTATCTCATGTATGGGCAAACATGGGAGTCGAGCCAGGCTGGTCGATCCCACCTCCATCATGGGCTGTGTCCACTCTGATCAAAGATCTGCTCGGGGTATCATCCTGCGGCAATAGGAATCTCACCCTGCGACGTCATCTCTCGTCCTTCTGAGTCTCCCGTCTCGTGCCCGATCCACTTCCACCTGGAGCTCCACCTCGCTCTAGACTTCTTCTGACTCCTAAAGCTCCACTTTGCACTGGGCTCTCTGTCAGATAGTAATGTCCTCTCGTCCTCTTCTTCCCTTTAAGAACAATCCTATCGCCATGCAGCATCTCCAAGATTCCTCCATCAGCTACCGTCCTGTAGTCTCTCGAATCCAGTCTGTTCAGCGAGATAAAATTCTGTCTGAAATTGGATATGTATCGGACCTTCCCCAATCTTCTCACTGAACCATCATGTGTCTTCCAGTTGATCGTCTCGATGCCTCTGATTGCACAACTCGATCCATCCGACAGATAAACAGTGCCCTCCAGCTTTCTAGGGAGTCAAACTGCTCTTCTCTGCAACATACATGATAGGTGCATGCAGAATCTAAAATCCACTGCTGGAAAAAAGTAGATATCTCCAGGGCATCACCCTTTGAGTCGCTACTGGCCGTCGCTACAGTAGCCATCGTCTGATTCCTAAGTTGAAAGCAATCTCTGGCTAGATGCCCCAACTTGTCAGACCGATAACATATGGTCTTGCTCAGATCTCTCATCCTGGATTTGAACCGTCCTCGCCGCGATCTCCTATCGTCCTGTCTGTCGCCTTCTGCTCCTCTAGAAACCATCAAAACTAAGCTACCGCCACCTGAGCTCGAAGTTGGGTTCTCCCTCCTGAGAACCTCATTTTAGAGAATCACCGTAGTGACCTCGTCCATCTTGATGGTGCTCTTTCCCACTAGAAGAGCAGTCACCAAGGACTCATACGAAGGAGGAAGCGATGTTAGCAAGACCAGCATCCTGGTCTTCTCCTCAACTTTCTCTCCAACACTGAGGAGGTCGGTAAGGATCTTCTGTAAATGGCTGAGATGCTCCTGCACGCTCTATCCCTCAGTCATCCGCAACTGATAGAACTGCCTCCAAAGAAAAATAGTGTTGATAAGAGACTTCGCCATATACAACTCCTCGAACTTCGACCACAGCATCGTCGGAGAAGTCTCGCCAAGCATATGGATCACCACCTCATCTACTAGATACAAGCAGATCGTACTCACCGCTTGCATCTGGAGTTGCCTCCAATCCTACACCTCTATGGTGGTTGGCTTCTCTTCGCATAAGAGAGCATCGATCAAGTCTTGCTGGATGAGCACGTCTTTCACTCTTGCCCGTCACAAGGAGAAATTGCTCTTTTCATCAAACCTGTTGATCTCCATCTTGATTGTGCTTGTCTTCTCCATCTTCTATCTTGATCACCACTGCTGCAACCTATACTCTGGCACCACCTTATTCTGATACCAATTGTTGCGCCACCAAGATCCAGTACCACAAGGTACAGTAGGAAGAAAGAAGAAATAAAACAAGAAACACAATACAAATACATAGATTGACCTTAAGTCTACCTCCATGGAGCATGCAAGCTTTACTATGAGAGAATAAAATAAAATCAATATAAGAGAAACTCACCACTCAACCTTTGTACAAGAGTCTCTCAAGAAAAAACTTTAAAATCTTCACAAAAACTCTCTAAAATCTCTGTTGAAGTATTTTTGTACCTTCAAAATGTCATTAGTTTTCCAATGCAACAAACGGTTCGTCGATCAGAGTTATATAGCTTCCAGAATCACAAAAATACTATTTCGATAGGAAATAAAGTCCTAATCAAATCTAGAATCATCCGTGGCCATCCGATCGTGATCGGCTCGCATCAGAGCCATCCGATTGTGCAAAATACCCTATGAACATGCCTGATCACTTTCGAATTCATCCTCAGCCGTTCGATCGCGATCGGCTATGATCTGAGCCGTTGGATCGTGCATAAAAGCCCCTGAACCGCACGTGGACCATGACTTCAGTCCACATGGCTCCCATGGACCACCAACGCCCTGCGTTCCATGGTGGACCGCGCAATGGTGCTGGCCTAAGCGCCCACACGCACTAGGCCCGCCCAGGTCTTGGGCCGCGCACGCCTGCGCACGCACCTCTGCCGGGCCCAGCAGCGCTCCATCGGTCCTCGTCGGCCTGCCGCCGGCCGCAGCCGCCTGGTGTATCGTGCCATCCTCTTCCACACGTATTTCTTCCATTTGGACTGTTCTTAAACTCGTTGGACTTCGTTTTTGATCTTGAACCTTGCTATGGACTCAATGTGGACCGAATCTCAAGGCATATTTTCTAACACTCTTTGCCCCCTCATACCTGGATAGTATATATACGCTTCTCTGACTTAGGAATACCATCTGTCGGTAATCAATGTTCTATTGCTAAAACACCCAATTCAGGCGGAAACTTGGTCGATTGTGAAGTCTCAAACCCCGGTGTTAGGTTGATTCCTATAGATTTAAATTTATTTAAGTGCACCGGTAACTCTACAAGTCATCTCACAAAGTTAAACAAAAAAATATTAAATTTTAATAATCAATATATATACACATACACATCCCTAATTTCTCTTGCTTGACGCTTTGGAAGATTTGAGGAGATATAAATCTTTGATTTAGAGAGATTTTTCAACTGCCCCTAAGCTTCATTGAAAGAAAATAATTTAAGAGCTTCATAAGCATAAGGGCCTTCATCTAAGTCACTGTTGCTGTTTCATCTGCGAGGAGTTGGATGAGAAAAAATTCTTATCTCCGATTCCTTGTAGAGATGGAATTAAAAAAGAATCATCAACTATAACTTAAAAAGAATCAAATTTCATAAACAATATAGAGGAAGAGTGAAGGAAATATCTTGTCGAAACAATCATATTTTTTCGGCGAATGTGCTCTTCAAGCACTTAAATTCATTTGAATCATGGCTAGACAAATAGAAATAGAGCGGAGAGCAATGACATGATATATACATCGCGGTGAAAAAATATGGATATTTTTATTTATTTCTCAATATATATATATATATATAACCATAGTCATTAGTCAGATAACAAAAATCTTGCATTATCAGTATCAGTTTCCTTTTTTCCAACCTTTCATTCTTTAAGTAAATTAATGCTCTTATTTTAAAGAAATCAAGTTAAAGGTTTCTTGAGTCAAATTAATATTTAAGGATCTGTTTGGATGGTTGGATCCAAAATTCTATCAAATTTATGGTTCAAGTAAAAAAAAAAAGTAGACTATAAACAGATCAGGCCATTTACTTATAAGTATCTGAACACATTTTTTGAATAGGCTGGCTCGAATTCTATAGATAGAAAAAAATGGCCTCAGTAGGTTATATTTTTTTTTTATAGGATTCGGACCAGCTCACTCAAAAATGATCCTACATACTTATAAATATAGGGCCTGACCTACTTATAATTCAATAATTTTTATGGTTAAACTATGAATCATATAGAATTTTGGATCCAACCATCCAAACAAACCGTCGATGATTTTATATGAGTCATTGTGAAGCCTATAAATAGAAATCAAGAATTGCCACCAAGTAATTATCTGAGTTACATGGTAGTTGGATATCACGTTAGCAACACAATGATAGATTAAGAACGCCGTTGGCACCATGATAAAATATTTACAAAGCTTCGTACTTGAGTTTAGGTGCATATTTGCGGGGGGAGAAGAACAACGTACTTGATGCAATGGCAGTAGTTCTCTACATTTATACTGAACTCGATGCAATGGCAGTAGTTCTCTACATTTATGTGCAAATTATTATTATTTGCCCATAAACTTTGGACGTACGGTGGCACCTCTCCCTTGCATGATTTCCTCTCCTCATGCAAACAGCCATGAGATTGTGGGCACTGTCACAGAAGTCAGCAGCCGGTGCAGAAATTCTGGGTGGGCGGCGCCGTCGGTGTCAGGTGCATGGTGGGCGGTTGCGATGAATGCGACGATTGCAGGGGGGATGGGAGAGCTACAGTCCCAAATCCATTCTCACATACAGCAACATCTGTCATGTCAGAACCATTATTTACTATTAAGATTTGACGCCTCGAGATTCAGTCCATATTGAGCCCACAGTGAGGTTTGCGGCAAAAAACGGAGTTCAACGAGATCAAAATCACCCCAAACGGAGATCGGATGGAGGAGATACGGGCTTTTAAAGTCGGTACGAGACTCGAGGCGGTGGAGGACCGTTGGCGGCCGGTGGAGTGGCGGCGGCGCGGCCGCAGGCTGCGGCGCGCGGCCTAGGCGGGGCCAATGCATAGGATGCGCGACTTAGGCATGCGGCCCAGGCGGGCGGGCTGTCCAGTTGGGCGCACGGCCCAGGCAAGCGCGCGGCCCAGCCCGTGCGCGAGCCCGCGCGTGGGCCGGCCAAGGCCCAGGCGCCTTGCCTGGGCTTGTACCCCAGTCCACCATGGATCGGGCGGTCCATGGCGGACCACGTGGGCGTTTCCCACATGTTTCTCACGGTCCACAGCACTATTCCATGGACCGATCGCGATCGGACGGCTCAGGGAGTTTCCGATCTTGATCTGACGGTTCAAGGGCTTGATTTGGCTTATTTAGGAGACCTAAACCTAATCTAATTAGGTTTAAACTTTGTTTAAGGCCTTTAAAAGGCCTGTGCCTCAACAGAGAGGAGCAGGTGATTGGTTTTTGGGATGCTGCACGGAACCCGAGAAAAAAAAGAGAGAGGCATGAGGCCGCTGAGAGAGAAAGAGCAGGGCTCCTGGACAGCGGATGCCAGGCACTTCAGAGGTTCAAAGAGTCTTCCAAGGGAGAGAGCTTTTGTGAGAAAAACTTCGGGTGAGAGAGAATTTGGGTGTACAAGGGTTGAGGATGATGTCTTCTTTTGTAAAATTTCTTTTTCATAGTGAAGTTTGCATGCCCCGTGGAGGTGAGCCCTTTTGTGGCTGATCCACGTATTTTGATTGTTTTTATTTTGTTTCTTCTTTCTTCCTACTGCATCGCGTAGTACTGAAAAGGTCTTGAGAGGTTGTGTCCTGGCCAGACATCCACCCAACAAGTGGTATCAGAGCAAGGCGGTACAAGAACGCAGATTGCAACGGTGGTGAGCAAGACTGAAGATGGAGAAAACAGGAACAATCAAGATGGAGATCAACAAATTTGATGGTAAGAGCAATTTCTCCTTGTGGCAGGCAAGGGTGAAGGACGTGCTCATCCAACAGGGGTTGATCGATGCTCTCTTGTGCGATGAGAAGCCGACCACCATGGAGGTACAGGATTGAAAACGGCTACAGATGCAGGCGGTGAGCATCATCTGCATGTACCTGACGGATGAGGTGGTGATCCATGTGCTGAGCGAGACTTTTCCGACGGTGCTGTGGTCGAAGCTCGAGGAGTTGTATATGGCGAAGTCTTTCACCAACACTCTTTTCCTCTGGAGGCAGTTCAACCAACTGCGGATAACTGAGGGATAGAGCGTGCAGGAGCATCTCAGCCACTTCTAGAAGATCCTCACCGATCTCCTCAGCGTTGGTGAGAATGTTGAGGAGAAGACCAGGACGCTGGTTTTGCTGGCATCGCTTTTCCCTTTGTACGAGTCCCTGGTGACTGCTCTTCTAGTGGAGAAGAGCACCATCAAGATGGATGAGGTAACCACGGTGATACTCCAGAATGAGATTCTCAGGAGGGAGAACCCAGCTTCGAGCTCAGGTAGCGGTAACTCAGCTTTGGTGGCTTCTAGAGGAGCAGGAGGTGGTAGATGGAGCAACAGGAGATCACAACGAGGGCGGTCCAAGTTCAGGAGGGACTTGTTCAAAATTAGATATTACCGGTGTGAAGAGTTGGGGCATCTAGCCAGAGATTGCCTTCAACTCAAAAATTGGACGATGGCTGCTGTAGCGACGGCCGACACGATTCAGATGGAGATGTCCTAGAGATATCTGACGATGTATCTCTTTCTTCCCAGCAGTGGATATTAGATTTTGCATGCCCCTATCATGTATGCTGCAGAGAGGAGCAGTTTGACTTACTGGAGAACAGTGAGGGTACTGTATATCCATCGGATAAATCGAGCTGTGCGATCAGAGACATTGGGACAGTCAACTGAAGAACACATGACGATGTAGTGAAGAGATTTGGGAGGTCCGATACATATTCAATTTCAAGCGAAATCTTATCTCACTTAGCAGACTGGATTCGAGAGGCTACAGGACGGTAGCTGGTGGAGGAATCCTGAGGGTGCTACGCGGCGATAGGATTGTGCTGAAGGAGAAGAAGGGGAGCAGAGGACATTATTACCTGGCGGGGAGTCCAGTGCGAGGTGGAGCTTCGGGAGTTAGGTGGAGCCCAGAGCGAGGTGGAGCTCCTGGAGGTGGATCAGGCACGAGACAGAAGACTTGGGAGGACGAGAGGTGACGTCGCAAGGTAAGATTCCTATTGCCGCAGGATGATGCCCTGAGCAGGTCTCAGGTCAAGAGGAGCACAGCATACGACAGAGATGGGATCGAGCAGCCTGGCTCGACTCCCATGTTTGTCCATCCATGATCAGCAGGCGATTGTCCCAGGACATGAGGGCGAGGAGATCCAAAGGCTCTTAGAATTTGGAAAAGGCAGAATATCGAGTCGAGGTGGAGATTGTTAGGATTTGACGCCTCGAGATTCAGTCCACATTGAGTCCACAGTGAGGTTCACGATGAAACTCATCCCAAACGGAGCTTGGATGGAGGAGATACGAGCTTTTGAAGTCAGCACGAGACCCAAGGCTGCGGAGGACCGTCGGCGGCGCGTGACCCAAGCGGGGCTAACGCTCGGGACGCACGACCCAGGCACACGGCCCAGGCGGGCGCGCGGGCCCGCACACGGGCGTGGCCTAGGCCTGCGCGCCGGCCGGCCCAAGCCCAGGCACCTTGCCTGGGCCTGTACCCCGGTCCACCGTGGATCGGGCGGTCCATGATGGACCACGTGGACCGCATGGGCATTTCCCACGCGTTTCTCACGGTCCACGGTATTATTCCATGGACCGATCGTGATCGGACAGCCTAAAGAGTTTTCGGTCTTGATCTAATAGTTCAGGGGCTTGATTTGGCTTATTTAGGAGACCTAAACCTAATCTAATTAGGTTTAAACCTTGTTTAAGACCTTTAAAAGGCCTGTGCCTCAACAGAGAGGAGCGGGTGATTGGTTTTTTGCTGAGGACGCCGTGCGGAACCCGGGAAGAAAAAGAGAGAGGCGTGATCAGGCTGCTGAGAAAGAAGGAGCAGGGCTCCTGGACAGCGGATGCCAGGCACTTCAGGGGTTCAGGGGGTCTTCCAAGAGAGAGAGAGCTTTTGTGAGGAAAACTTCAGGTGAAAGAGAAATTGGGTGTACAAGGGTTGAGGGTGAGGACTCCTCTTGTAAAATTTCTTTTTCATAGTGAAGTTTGCATGCCCCGTGGAGGCGAGCCCTTTTGTGGCTGATGCACATATTTTGATTATTTTTGTTTTGTTTCTTCTTTCTCCCTGTTGCATCGCGTGGTACTGAAAAGGTCTTGGGAGGTGGTGTCCTGGCTATACATCCACCCAATACTTATGGAGGATACTCTGACAAGATCTTGGTAGAGGAGCACTATATCGTGCATTTTCCTGACGGTTTGCCCAAGATCCCGGTGCGCCGCTCCCGTGCGCCGGAATCACTGTTTACAACCCCTCGACCCTGAGGTACTACGGTCTCGCTAGGTGCGGGACGCACCTGGGTGTGGTTGGGCTTGGCCATCTGGCCGTCAAGTTCGCCAAGATGTTTGGGCCCAGGTCACGGTCATCAGCACGTCGCCCGACAAGGAGAAGGAAGCAATCAAGCATCTCGGAGCAGATGCATTTAGTCGAAATGCCGAGCAAATGAAGGTATACAATATCTGTGAATTCTTGCCAAACTATATATATATATATATATATATATATATATATATATAATGCTTTGAAGTTTGGCCTGGACTTCGAATTCCCTGAGTGGAGAACGTGAATAGATTGGATTCATCTAGAGCTTATTGATATTTTTCACCACCCCTTTTTTTACACGCGTACAGGCTGCCGCATATACCATGGATGGTATCATTGATACAGTCTCAGCGAAACGTGCTCTGTTGCCCTTGATCGAGCTCTTGAAGTCTCGTGGTAAACTAATTTTAGTAGGTGCACCCGAGAAGCCACTCGAGCTGCCAGCATTGCCTTTACTTAAAGGTAATTATAAATCAAAATTATTCCAGTGAACTTTGGTTTTAATATATAGTACCTCTATCTAGCTAGTGCATTATTTTCACATATATAATCAAATTTGTAAAATGGAATTTTTGTCAATTAATCTACCAGCTTTTCTCTTCCTCCTTTTTTCCTTTCATTAAACGTTCCATGTGCCACAAGGACAACAATCTTAGGTTGATAGCAAATTTGCTCATCTTAATCTGGCAGGCAGAAAGCTTGTAGGGGGAAGTGCAACAGGAGGGATGAAAGAGACGCAAGAGACGTTAGATTTTGCAGCCAAGCATAACATGACAGCCGACATAGAGGTTATTCCGATGAATTACATCAATACGGCCATGGAGCGGCTTGCCAATGGAGATGTCAAATATCGGTTCGTCATTGGTGTCGGGGACACGTTGAGTGCTTAAAGCTCGCGTTTGTACTCATGCAAAGCCATCAACCGCTCTCATGTCGTCTTTAAGCTTGTCTTAAAGAAGCATCGCTGTTGAGAAACAAAGGCAACGCCAAAGACATCCATGCCATAGAGAACATCTTTTAAATCAATCATCACTCATGTGTTGAGTCTTTGCTGAGCTTATTGGTGCTTGGACTGATTTGATAGTTACTATCCACACTTTTAAACAGAACCATATTCTGCTAGAATATGACTCTGCTGTTGTTATATCCTGGATAAATTTTTCTGCCACTTCAAAATGATATGGCCACCCCATCTTCAGAGATATATTGCAATGTCGAAGGTCCCTCCAAATTTTTGTTGCTCCTCATACTTGGGAAACAAACTTGATGACTGATTGGCTTGCTAAACATGCCCGGGACGATGATGATTCTATTAACCCTCTGAGTTCCTTATCTACTGAGCTTCATACTCTACTTCGAAATGATGCTGCCGGCACGAACTATATTCGTCTGTGATGCTTGTTTTCTTTTTATCTTTTCTTCTTTAACTTTGTTGCAAGTTAATGACGGCTGTTGTTTTCTCTCTGGATGTTCTTCTTCTCTCTACATAATCCTATCTGCAGATTCTGGTTGTGTTCACTATTTCTTCCACTAGGTGCGATCCTGTTTTCTCTCAAATATTCCTTCAGACTGTGTTCACTGTGTGATCCTTCAATGGTCGATACCTATTCTCTGTAATAGTCTGGAGTATGCAGTTCATCATCAACTGTTTACGCATGTTCATCCTTTGATTTATATAATACAAGTATACCTGCTGATATGATCTATAAATGTATTTGCTGCTGGCATTTGCTTCTTTTTCAGCTAGGGAATTATCTTCATTTTATTTTTCTGTTACAAAAGCCTCCTTCTTCATCAGCTGTCCAGTAATAATGCAGGCTTAGCTTTTATTCTGCTGTGGAGTTCTTATTGTGTTAGGTTTGACAGTTTTTGTAGGAAAATCTCCCATCTCCTATGCAGTGCAAGCAAAGTTTTTAAAGCAACAATGTTGTCCAATTACAATGCAGGCCTAGGTTTATGTTTGCTGTAGAATTCTTACTCTGTCAACTTCGACAACTCTTGTATGAAGTTCTCCTCTCTTATATGCAGTGCAAGCTTGTTTTTTGAAGAAATGATGACATATTTTTGGACTCCTTCGTCCTACGGTTTCAATGTTTTGGTACAAGTCTTCATTGCTACTTCTATAAAGATTTTCTTCTGTTTGCTTTTGTTTGATGTGAATACTATTTTGGATATAGATATTTATCTTCATTGTAACTATATATTTTTTGGGTTCTCTTTCTTTATAATGTACTTATTTCATTAATTTGATATGCTTCGGCCCCTTTATCAAAAAATAAGAAAAAAAAAACATGCATGTGGCTTTTATTAGACCTACTTGCCATATTGTGACATGAACACTATTGCAGCCAAGGTCCTGTGGATCAGATGGCCAGTTTTTGCTCATATGTACATGAGATATTATCCGTTTTGGCCTCCAGCACTATATGGCATGGGATCTCATGATTTTATCCTTTAAAAGATACCTCATAGGAGAGAGGATGTTTTATCCCGTAAAAACCAAAGTTCTTTTGACTCACCGCCAATATGAAACTTATGATACCCTCCTACCTGCATCACAACGTAACACCCTAGTCAAGAGAGACTCTAGGTAAGATTGCAGGAGAACCATCACAATCCCCCAAAGACACGTCGGCCCCACGATGGATGCCAATGTTGCGGTTAAGATCTCATGGCTTGAATGGATTGGTTTCCACTTCTACGCATGTGAGGTATTGTCCATTTCGACCTCTAGTACTATGGCATGGGGCTTCATGGTTTTATTCTTTAAAAGGTGTCTTACGAAGGAAAAAAGGTCATATTGCATATAAATCAAAGTCCCTTTGACTCACAATCAATATGAGACCAATGACACCCTCTAACCTACATTGCAACATAACTCCCTAGTCAAGAGGGACCCTGGACAAGATTATGGGAGATGCACCACAGTCCGTCGAAGATATATTGGGTGCCAATGTTGCGGTCAAAGACTCATGACTTGGATGGGTCTGTCTCCGCTCCTACATACATGAGATATTATCCGTTTCAGTCTCTAGTACTATGGCACCAGGCCTCATAATTTTATCATTTAAAAGACACCTCATGGGGGAAGAATGTCTCATTCTATATAAGTCAGAGTCCATTTTGACTCACAATCAATGCGCGACCAATGAGAGAATTGGAACTTCAAATCCTTAGACAATCTAACCACCACGTTATCTAATAAAGCAAAGTTAAGTCCACTTTTAGATTGATTGATAATATATTTATACCACTTACGCACTTATATATAACAAAATACTAGCCATTGCCTAGGCTTCCCTGTTCAGTTGCCGCTCAAGTCTCCCACCCGATCGGGGCTTCTGATGATGAAAAAAAAATAAGAAAAAATCTAGGGAAAATATAGGAAAAATCAATAAAAAAAAGAAAAAATGGAAAAAAAAATTAAAAGGCAAGATCCTTTCCCACAACGATCGCTCATTTTTTTTCTTTTTGCTTCATTTTCATTTCATTTCATTCCCTTTCTCAGAGATCTGTGAGGAAGGAGGGCACCTGAGGAAGATCGGAGAGGTTTCTTAGGTTCTAATTGGGATTCTTTCCCAAGCATATGGGATTTTGAGAGAATTGTGGTAGTGTGAGTTGACCCCTCGAGAGCTTAATCTTGATAGAAGCATGATAGTTTGTAGAATTTGGGATTTTTGATTGAAAGGATTCTTTGTTGGTTACAAAATTTTTAGTTTATGGAGTTCTATTCTCATGATAATATAAATATGAATGATAGTTAATCAGATGGGTTCAGATACCCGACATGTACATCTGGGTTTGAGAATTTTAGTTAACTAGTATGTAACCCGCACTTCACAACGGGGTTCAACTG
The DNA here is from genome assembly GCF_000442705.2 of Elaeis guineensis. Taxonomy (NCBI): domain Eukaryota; kingdom Viridiplantae; phylum Streptophyta; class Magnoliopsida; order Arecales; family Arecaceae; genus Elaeis; species Elaeis guineensis. The sequence goes on from NC_026003.2 coordinate 122,686,850, forward strand.
AAATCAAAAAAATTAAAATATTTATTATATATGAATTTTTTATATAGTATAATATATAATTTTTTATTAATTAATAAATTTATTTCCTTACTAATCTTCATTTTTAATAACTTCTTCATTTAAACTGAAAATATGAACATCAAAAAAATTTAAAAAGTATTATTGAATTGAGAAGATTCCCTAACAAAAAATGATTGAAGAAATAAATGATGATATTTGAAACTAAATTACCTCTAGCATGATCTTTTTATCTTTATTCCATTATTTTGAATCCATATCACAAATAAAATCAAACAATATTCTTTGCGAATTGAAGCTAGAATAAAAGTTCTGAGTACAAAATTTCTGGATACAAAATATATAAAAATTTTTATTACAGAATACAAATATACAAATAACATAAATATACTAATGCCATAAAAAAGTATCCAATAAGGATAAAAATAAAATAAAATATTTATAATAACTTTTTTATATGAATATGAAATACAAAATCTTTCAATTTTAATTTTTTTAATACCAATCCAGCCCTGAATCAGCCCTTGGTTAAACCAACAATATACCCAAATCGGATTCAAAAAAGTAAACGAACTCCATATTTTAATCCAAACTTGGTTATTAATTTTTTGAGCCCATTCTGTGGGATAATAGTAAATTAATCTAGCCTAATATATCTTGATCAGATCAAGTCTATAAATAGATTATTTATCATTAAATCTTAAAATCAATCAACAAATATAATTCATAATTTTAAATTTATTTTTTTAATTATCAAATTTTTAAACTAAATATGTAGATATATATATATATATATATTTCATAAAACCAAAATGATTAATTTTATTTATGTCAAAATTTTGATATTTTTTAGATTATATATAATAAATTAAGTATTTCTATATGTTTCAATATAAAATTTTAAATTTAATCTTAAAAATAAAAAATAATGAATTAGGATCACCTAATTAATACAACCTATTTTAATTTTTTTATCTTCTAATATTTTTTTATCTGTATATCGTAAATCAAGATACTTTATATATTTTATATAAATTTTTAAAATTATTTAAAAAAATCATATGAAAATATAATATATAAACCTAAAAATGCAATGGAGTAATCTTGTATATCATGTTACGATGGGTTCAGTGAGAGTCAAAATAATTTTTTTAAATATTTGATCTATTTCAAATTAAATTAAAATTTATTAAATAATATTTTATAAAATTTAAAATTATTCAAATAAATCAAAATTTTATTATTGAGAGCATGAGAGGGTTCGACTCTAAGGTGGTATTTGGTGTATTACATAGGTAATACTGCTATAGTAATATGATTGTAGAGAAAATATGATTATCTTATAAAATTATAGAGAATCTTATATTGTAGTATTTGGTATGTACAGTAATATTATTGTAAAATTACAAGAAATCCTACGTTATAGTGTTTGGTATACAATTTAGATTACATAAAATATAAACTAATTTTTTTAAAATATTTCATCTTTGTTTATTGATTATCATCTATTTTATAGAATGACAACTTAATTTTGAGACCAACTATTTTTTGTGACATCATGTATTATATTTTCCTTCTATTTTTATCAATTGGAACTATCCATAATTTATTTTGATGAAGATATTTTGATTCTGAAGTTATTTTATTGTAAGATTGCAGGATTATAAGGTTATATGTAATCATAAAATCATTTTTTTAGATAATTAAATTATTATTTTTTAAAATAATATTGTATTATATATAATATAATATTATTTATAAAAATAATAAAATAAATAATATAATTTAAATATTTATTATAAAATTATATATAATTCCTTCGGGATTACGGACTATCAAATGCCTCCTAAATCTTCGGATAATATTCGGCCGCTCCCCGACTGAGGCTCCGGAGAACGGAAAAAGGAACGGAGATACCCCAACGCAAAACCCAGCCCTTCTCTTTTCGGCTTCCCACCCGCTCGAGACTCATAAGGACGGTAAAAGAGAGAGGGGAAAATCGGGGGAAAACATGGGAAAAATCCACGAAAACATAGTAAAGACGGAAAATATTGGAAGGTAAGACCTTTTCCCACATGGACTGCTCTTTTTTTTTTTTTTTTTCCTTTTCACTTCTTTTTCTTTTCATTTCATTCTCTTTTTCGAAGATCTATGGGGAAGGAGAGCACCTGAGGGAGATCGGAGGGGTTTCATAGGTTCCGGTTGGGGCTTTTTTTTCTCAAGCATAAGGGATTTTGTGCGAGTTGTGGCGGTGTGAGTTGGTCCCTCGAGGTTTTGAGAGCTTAATCTTGGTAGAAGCATGATATTTTGAATGATTTAGGGGATTTTGATCGACGAGTGGGATGGGAAGCTACGGAAGAATGGGAGGCGCGTCCTCTCGCTGCAGTAGACACAACCAAGGGAAGGGGATTCTATCGTTTTTCTTTTTTTGAGGGGAGGATTACCGGCCTGAGTTTGGGATGGGTTTGGATAGTTAGATTTTAAACGGGTTCGGATATGGGTAGGGCAAAATTTGCGGGTACCCTACCGTTGCCATCCCTACTTTTCCCTCTTCTACGCCGTGAGAACCTCCCACTTCGATGCTCTTCCGACCGAAGTTCCGTCCTTCCTGCCGATTCCCTCCTCCGCTTCCAGGCCCCAAGCCCTCGATTTCCTCGGCGGCGGCGGAAGCGGCGGACGATTTCCTTATTGATTCGTCGACATCCCAGAATCCTCTGAGAGAAATAATAACCCTAGCGAAACAAGGGCGTGCGCGACTGTTTCTTCCCTCTAATCGGACGCGGGTCGATAGGAAATCTCGCGGCACCACGAAAGATGGAAACTTTATGGGCAGGGAGGTGGCGAGCACTAGATTTGAGGATGCCAGGCTTGCTCGTCTGGAGACTTGCCATGCTTTGGCTCAAGAGGGGAGGTTGGAGGAGATGAAGAGGGTTTTGAGGCAAATGCTGCATGGAGAAGGTTAGATGATTTTTTTTTTCCTTGTGTTTTCTGTTGTTTTTGTTTTACTTACTTTTAGTTTCAAAACGCTGATTGTCTTGGTTCTACTGTACATTGGATTTGATGACACCCTTTTCTCCCAATAATCTATTACACTGCAGTTTATTTGTTATTTAATTGCTCTGGATTTTTTTGGGTTATTGATATATATTATCTACTGCGATTTTCTTTATTATCTTCATCTTTTCGGATGATCTTTTGTTGCTTTAATGTCAGTTGTCAAGATCGATTTTTGGCATTGATATTGCTTGATTTTGATAATAGAAGCACACAACCCTATCTTAGATTAATTTCAATTCCTTGTCTTTTCATGCTAAAGATTTTGTTACCTCATTTTTTAGATGCTTAGGAACTGGCCTTTTCCAATCAGAAAGGTCCCATGAAAATCAAAATACTGATGTAAGTACACAAAAAAGGGGGAAACCCACATAAGATGATTGGTTGTGTAAGAAAAGAAATTAGTTTGTTATATTTTGCATATCTTGTCTTTGCATTTGGATATGTGCTGTGCATTGCGGTTAATAGCTATACTTTAGTTTGGTTGGCACCTCACCCTAAAGGGCTTTCCTTTCAGGAGGTCCACGTTTCAAATCCTAGGTATTGCTCCAAAAAATAAAAATTAATAGCTACATGCAAACAATTTAGTTATGGCTTTGCTTTTTTTCTTCAGGGTCTGGTTCGGCACCATCCCTTTGTGAATTGCTTCAGAATAATTTCAGAGACTGGAATTCTTGTAGTATAGTATGGGACATGCTGGCAAATGTTTATGCTAGATTGGAAATGATTCATGATGCCCTTTATGTTCTCAGCAAGATGGACAGCCTGAACATGCAAGCTTCAATATTCACTTACGACAGTTTGATGTACAATTTAAGACATACAGACATGGTTTGGGATATCTACAAAGAAATCAGAGCCCGTAGGGTTTCTCATAGTGAATACACATATGACATCCTCATTGACAGTCTTTGCAAGCAGTCGAGGTTGCAGGATGCCATATCCTTCTTCCAAGAGATGCAGGGTCAAAAAGAAATCAAGCCTTGCGTCATCACTTTGAACACCCTCATGTCTGGATTATGTAATGCAGGTTTGGTAGAGCTTGCCAAATCTATCTTCTCTCAGATGCTTAAATATGGGTTGCATCTGGATAGATACAGTTACAATACTCTCATACATGGGCTATGTGTAGCAGGTTCTGTGGAGGAAGCTTTGAAGCTTTCTGAGGACATGGAGAAGGATGGCATATTGCTTGATGTTGTGACATATAACATCCTCATAAATGGATACCGTTTACTTGGGCTGATTAGTGAGGTTTGGAAGCTCATCAAGATGATGATTTTACAGGGACTGAAGCCAGACCTTGTTACTTACACTATACTGATTACAGGGCATTGTGAGAAGGGGGATGTTGAAGAGGGGTTGAGGGTGCGCAGGGAGGTCATTGCTCGAGGGATTCAGTTGAACATTGTTGCATACAGTGTGCTTTTGAGTGCTCTGTTTAAAAAGGGGCAAATTGGTGAAGTACATCAGTTGCTTGATGAGATAGGAGCTATTGGTTTGCACATGGATTTGGTAGCATATTCCATCCTGATCCATGGATATTGCAAACTAGGAGAAATTGAAAGGGCACTTCAAGTATGCCAAATGATGTGCTCCAAACAAGTGATGCCTAATTCATTTACTCATGGGGCAATTCTTTCAAGCTTGTGCAAGAAAGGGATGCTGGTGGAAGCAAGGTGGTATTTGGACAATTTAGCCACTAACAGTCAGATGGTGGACATCATTTTGTACAATATTGTGATTGATGGCTATGCAAAAATTGGTGATGTTGATGGTGCACTTGAGTTGTATGAACACATACTTAAGCTAGGGTTGTCTCCAAGTATTGTCACATATAATACCCTAATCTTTGCCTTTTGCAAGATTAGAAAGTTAACTGTGGCTGAGCACTTTCTTAGGCAAATTGAACTTAATGGATTCAATCCGACAGTAGCGACCTACACCACTCTTATGGATGCATTTGTTGGAGCTGGGAATACTGATTTAATGCTAAGAATGTTTGATGAAATGATTGAGAAAGCAGTCATGCCCAATGTTATTACATACAGTGTAGTTATGAAGGGGCTCTGTAAGCAAGGTAGGCTACAAAAGGCTGTTGCCATTCTCAATGATATGCATATAGCAGGTATATGTGCTGATCAGATTACATATAATACACTTATCCAAGGATTTTGTGAAGTGCGAAACATAGAAATGGCTTTTCGCATGCATGATGAAATGTTACAACACAATCTTATGCCTACTCCTGTAACATATAACCTTCTTATTAATATCCTTTGCTTGAAAGGCAAAGTAGACTATGCTGAACAATTATTAAATACTCTTCTGGATCAGGGTGTCGGGTTGAGGAAGTTCGCTTACACCACAGTAGTCAAAGCACAATGTGCAAAAGGAATGCCAGATAAAGCCATTATGCTCTTTGACAGAATTATAAGATCTGGGTTTGAAGTTTCAATCAAAGATTTCAGTGCGGCAATCAATCGATTATGCAAAAGAAATTTTGTAAATGAAGCAACAATATTTCTAAAGATGATGTTATATGTTGGCATATACCCGGATGAGGAGCTGTGTAGTGTTATATGTAGTGCTTTCATCAAGAAAAATGAGCTGCAGTCATTATTTGCATTGCAAGCTCTGATTGTCAAAAGTGGTATTCTTGCCTGGGATATCCAGTAAGGAGTTTATGTATGAAGCATAGCAAATTCAAGGGAGCCTATATGTTCAAGATTGTGGATGCCACTGTTTCTTTGTGGATGAGGTATTGTACCCAGAAAGTCTTTCAACAGAGGTTAGTTATACACTAGCACTGACTGTTAGTTCTTTTGTCTTATATGCATCAATTTTGTTCTGTGTATAACTTAGTTATCAATCTTGTAGGGGTTCAAATTATGTATTTTCAAACAATTATCTAGTGAGGAAAGATAATTGAAGCATGAAGTAGTCTACTGATTCATATGGTAAACTTGATATTTGGTGGGAAATTTGTGGCATCAGCAGATATTGGCAAGGTCAAGGTATGATAAACATCTTATGTAACATATTCCTATTGATGATGATCTGATTTCGTCAGGGCAAAATTTTTTAAGTTGTTGTACTCATTTCACCATTTTGTCTGTCCTTTGAAATATTAAAAGTAGAGAAGAATCGTGAAAAGAAAATTCAAGCGTAGCTGTTTTTGGTGCTGAGATTTTTTCATCTGCTTTTACTTCGCCCTCTTTTTTCTTTGTTTCTTAGAAAGATGCTGTTATAAGCGATTTTGCTTGCTTAAAATTTTTATCTAAGCCTGTGTTTTTCCAAAAGCAGATATCCCACTCACCCACTAATCCCCTGTATCATGCTTTCCATTACCTATTGAATCTTCCTGTCATGAAATTGATTGCTAGAATCTTCGTTCTTACTTGTTTACTCGAAATACCAATCATTGCCTCTAAGCTTTATGGTGATGCATGTACTCTTTACAGGATTATTTTGAAAATGGACAAGTTGAATTTCCATGTTGTCACATATATGAGGCTTTCATTATCTATATGCCAAACTAGTTGAAGACCCACGCGTTGTGCGGGGCCGGATGTACGAAAATAATTTTTTTCTAAATTTAATCAGATTGAAAAAAAATTATATATAAATAATAAAATAATATTCATTCAAATTTTTAGAGCCACTTCATGTTCTTAACTACCTATATAAATAGGCTTTAATTGTAAAAATATAATAATACCATACATTAATAACATAATTTAATGTGAAGAGGTGTTAAGCTTTAATTATAAGAATAGAATAATCCATACATTAATCACATAATTTAATGTGAAGAGATTTTCTTTTCAGGTTGCACAACAAAACTCATTTAAGAAGCTGAGTTGGTAACACTCCAATACTCCTTCACAGAGTATTCTTATATATATATATGATGTGAGTCAGCAAATTGGACATCTGGTAATATTATCAAGGTGTTTAGTGTACTACCAAATAAACAAAAGAATATTGTACACAAACTTGTCGCATGGAACAAGCAAATATGCATCATGGAATTGTATAGTTGCAATTTATTTATTGTGCTTGGCAAATGCCTATTTTTAGTTAATGGAATTCTTTTTATTGTTTGTCTGTTTTTTTGACTAGATGAATAAGTTTATTTTGCTATGTGGCCTTACTTGGATAAGGTTTGTCAACTTTCATATGTCATATTTGGTAGAGTTGAAGATTTTGTTGTTTTTCTTAGTATAGGTAGTTCAGCAGGTAATTGATCATAATTTCATTTGGCATTCATTTTCTCAAATTTGTATGAATATACATATGCAATATGCAATACAATAACAAGCACAATGAAGCCAATATTTGATCAACGTGTTGGGAAGTATTGCATAGAATCAAGGGTAAATTACAAAAATCCCCCTAAGGTTTTTGTTTATTATACTTACACCCAATAGTTTGCAAAATCTATGCTTATACTCAGTTAAATTAATAGCGTTAAAGGAACCGTCTATTTGATATAAAAAGACAAAATTATCACTATAAGAATATATGGCTCTTCTTTCACTTTCCTGACTCCCTTCCAAGTCTTCGGTCTTTGAGAGTCTTCCTTTCTTCAAGATTGAGCAGATGAGGTTCCTTTCTTGCATCACCACCCCACCATGAGCATCCCTTCCTGATGGGCAACCGACGACAAGCTTTCTTTCAACCCACTTTCGGTGACAAGCATCCTTCCCCACCAACATCTGGCAGCAAGCGTCCTTCTTAGTCAGGTTTCATTCTCACTTTCCCACCCCACCACATCATAGAGATTGGGGCCGAATACCCATTTTTTGATTGCCGTTTCTGAGTTCTGCTTGTCCAGTAATATATATGGAACAATTTTATCTCTAGTAGCTTGTCATTAAAAGGATCCAAGTCAGTACTTGCATGTGAAATCTTCTTTTTGGAGGGTGCATCAGTTGTGGTTCCATGGCCTGACTTGGATTTGTTCCAATGGCCTTGGTCCCCACTTGACAACTCCGAAAGCATCTTCTCCGATGCCAAGTGGTACACCACCAACCAGATTATGCTCGAAGTCAGCTTCCATAACCAGATGAAGCGGTACAAGTGCCTGACAAATAACTCCTCCAGAGCCTCCTCCATCTTCGTTCCATTTTATGCAGGGCTCGACGTCGCTTAATACCTCCAAGGCTACAACACATCGATTCGGAACTCGTTGTGGCTGGACCTTATCCGGTGGCTGAAGTTGCAGCCAGAATGGGCAGCCATGGGAGGAAAAGACCACTTTCTTGTGGCTGGGATGATCACATGGGACTTCAGAAGGTTGGATGAGGAGGAAAATGCTTGGGATGGCAAGTTCTTGGTCCTTCCTGAGGCTAAGAACATGAACATGCTGGTGATTGAATCTAGTCCCTGGCACAGCAATGATTTTGCAATACCATATCCTACCTATTTCCACCCTTCCAAAGATAGTGAGGTCTTTGTTTGGAAAGACAAGATGAAGAAGCTGGAGAGGTCTTGGTCATTCTCTTTCGGTGACGTCCAACATCCGAACTAGACTACTTTGATCCGCAGCCAACTAGTTAGTCAGTGTTGTGAGTCTCACTAGTGCAAGCCAATGGACTGTGACTTGAATGTGAGCAAGTGCCACTCATTGGGCAGCATCATGAAGATGCTCCAAAGCTCAGTGTTCTGCTTGCAGCCCTCAGGAGACTCGTACACGAGGAGGTCGGTGTTTGACTTGATGGTGACTGGGTGTGTACCGGTATTTTTTCACTCGTGGTCCTCATATGTGCAGTACTTATGGCATCTCCCAAGGAACTATACTAGACGCTCCATGCTCATATCAGAGGATGAGGTGAGGGAGGGGAAGGTGAGCATAGGGTGCTGGTAGGTTCAATCAAGAGCAAGTGAGAGTTATGAGGGATAAGCTTATGAGGCTGATCCCAAGGTTAACATACGTGGATCCTAGCACAATGTTAATATGCCAGTGTGGCATATTTTAAGGACTCGTTTGGTTGACGGGAAGTGGAGGGGGGAAAAGGCACGTCCTTGGAAGTAAAGAAAGAGCTTCTTGTTTGGTTGGAGTTTTAAAAGGAGAGTGAAAAAAGCATTTTCCATGGAAAGTCACTTCCCACATTTCATGGGAATTGGAAATCTATGGGGGAGGTGGGTTTTGGCACTTTCCGTGACATGGGAAGCAGTAATACTTTTTTCTTTCCTGAAATATCCTTTTAAGATCCATAGTTAAAATTTAGTAAAATATCAATGGATGGTTAGGATAAATTACTGAAGAGTAATATAATATTATATTAATATAATCCTAATATTTATATAAATATAATATTAATATTTATTATATTTTACTATTATTTTAATATTTACATTAATATAATATAATATTTATATTTATATTAATAAATTTATCATATTAAAATATTAATATTATATTAATATAATATTAATATATTAGTATTATATTAACACAATAAATTATTATGGTCTAATATTATATTATAATATATTAATGTTATATTTATATTAATATAAATATAAGATTAATATTTATATAAAGTTTATGAGTAAAAATGTATGGTTTTATATCTATTAAGGGTATAATAGGTATTTTATTCAATTTTTTTAAAAAATAAGTGCTCATCCAAACATAAGCTACTTTATAATAAGTCATCTTCTCATGGTCAACCAAATATACCAAAATCCTATTTCTAGGAAGTAACTTCCTCGGAAGTTACTTCCTAGGAAGTTACTTCCTGGGGAGAAAAGTTCTTCCCTCGAACCAAACGAGTCCTAAGTGTCTTCAGGCACATGACTCAAGTACCATTAATCTTTGGAAAAGAAAAATAAATCCATCTATAAATCAACTCAATCCATCAAGGTACAAGACCAAAGACCTTTTTAAGAGGGTTAGCTCTCTGGACTCTTTTTACATTGGTAGCTGAAAATTAATTTGGGAGATGGTGGCTGATCTTCTTCTATTTCTTCCTCCCCACCTCCCCATCCCCTCCTGAAGACTTCCACCCTCTCTTCTCTAAGCTCAACTCCCTCCTCATCTCCTCTCCCCCTACTCCTTCCTCTACTCTTCTTTTCTCCATCGCTCCCTCCCTCCCTGCTTCTCCCCCCCCCCTCTCCCACCAAAAAGAAGAACCCCCAAAGTACTCCTAGTTTTTTATTTTAACATTATTCTAATTGGAAGAGCTGGTATGTCCTTTAGTGGAAGCCGAATCAATTATTGTCCTAGTTTGGAAGTTCATGTAGTGTTTAAGGTTATTTTCATCATTTGATAAATTTTTGGTGATGTAGTATTGTGATCTAATGGTTTGACTAATGTTCCATCAAGTCCCGGGTGAAAGTGTTGGATAAAAATGAACCTTAGGGAGATAAGTGTATATTTTTCAAACTATTGGGTGTAAGTATTATCTAACCCTAATCTCAAGTGGGTTTTTGTAATTTGCTCTAGAATCAATGGAATTTGACCATCTAAATCTCGATACTCTTCCACGTACAATTCATTGTGCATTTCTTCTCTTCTTCTAAGCACTTGCATTGAATAAAACTTTCAGAATGTGGCGTAGGAAGAAACTTTAGCAGCTTCACTTTGGTGAGTACTTTGTTTGTTTTTATTTCGAAGATGCTGATGTAGCTTATGTGATTTGTATAAGAAGGTTATAATTTTTCTTATAGGATTGCATGAGTCTTGGGTTGAACTAGGAGAGGAACTTGATTGATGTATTATAATAACAACTTTAGTTTGGTGAATAGATTGTTTGTTTTTATTTCAAAGATGCTGATGTATCTCATATGATTTGTATAAGAGGGTTATACTTTTTTCTTATAGGATTGTATCAGTCTTAAGTTGAATTAGAAAAGGAACTTGATTGATGTATTATAACATTTAAGCATATGATCATTCAAAACTTGTAACTTAAAATCAGAGTCTGCTAGATCATGCTGAATTGATTAATTTGGAGCGCATCGAATCGGACTAGTCTGCTACCAACATCGTTCAGCATGTTTTTTCAATTGAGTTACTTCGGTGTAAAAGTCACCCACCCTTGAACACTTCATTTTGCAGCCTCGCCTCTACCCTGTGCTCATGACCCTTGCCTCCCCCTGCACTCACGGCCCTCGATGCTGCTCATGCTCTCGTCCTCTCCCTCTCTCTCTCTTGCAGGGTTAGGGTTTCGAACCCCCAACACCCCCCTCGGGGGGCGGGGAAACCCCCCCACCCCCAATGATGAGGACTTTCGACCCCTCTTCCTCTCCAACTTTCGCTCTCTCTTTTTCGCCCTCTCCCCTTCTCCTTCTCCCCCCCTCATGTGGCTCTTCTTGTGTTGGCACATCCCTGAATGGTATGGTACAGACCTATGCCTTGCCGAACCACTAATCGGCCTTTGATACTAGTTCGGCAAACCATTCTTAGAATTATTAAAAACTAAGAGGTAATCTAAGTGCAAAGTGTCTATTTAAAGTGCAACAGTTTCATTACAATGTGTGCTTAAAAGTCTGTTTTATTGAGATATAGTGCAATTTTCTGCTATCTTTATATCGTAACTTTCATATAAGTTTTTTTTTTTTTTTAATTTCTTTATTTTTTGTACTAAAATCAGTTCTGCATCCTGAAGTTTTTTTAAATAAGCTTTCTAACAGCTGATCGCAAGTTGCCCTTGAAGTTTAAAGTCCACGGTTTCAAAAACTATCAAATCAAGATGGTATGACTATTAAAATACCATTTCTGCATGAAAGTAGCACCGGTACGGGTGGTGGGACATCAAACTAGCTATAATAGTATGTATCAGCTATACCAAACTATACCGGTCTATATCGGTGCACACCGGCAGCACCATACCAACTACGCCAGTTGGAACCAATGTTTTTTAAATAAACTGAGAGTTATTGGTTTTGGGACATATTATTGGTACCGATACTACATTGTTTTGATAGAAAAGTGTTACAAGGTTCGATACTAGTATTTACAACCTTTTGATAGACCTTTTCCTGGTAGCATTACTGTTCTATACATTTTATAACATTAACTTTTTGGGCTTAATTATGAAATTAAATGATGATTTTCTCTCATTCTGTATTGTTTCTATAATAAGACAGGAGAGGGAGTTTTTGATATAATACTTTTCTTGCTCTAGATCTTTAGGTCCACTATTGTTTTGCATCCATCTCTGGTGGTCTTGCATCATATGTGCTTTTATCATCTTTGTACTCTTTTGTTGCCAAAAGACCATGCAATGTTAGATTAGGATGTACGATGCTAGAGGCATGTTGATCTCTTAACATCTAGGAGGACCTTCCCACTTCATCAGCCTTATTTTATTCAACTGGATATGCCTTCAATAATCTCTTCATTCTTTTGTTGCAATAAATCAGTGAAATTAAATATGTTCTTAGTTACATGTGAATTTTTTATAAAAAAAAAGGGAATTCTATGGATGAGAGAATAAGTTCTTTTTTAGGATCATGATCTTGGGAATGTGTCAAGAATGATGTTCATGTTGTATCAAGAATGTTTTCTGATAATTAAAGGGTTGCTTTCATGCTTCAACAGTGTTCTTGGACATGTTATTACTATAGTTTTTGATTGTATGAGCATATTTATAATATTTAAATTTCATGACAAATTAGATAAATTCTGTAAAATTGTTTAAATTTTGAATAGCACCTTTGTGACATGCTTTACGAAACATGGTTTGAAGAATGGGATTTAAGGTGTGATTATATTCACCAACTGGCAATATTCAAAAATCACAATGTCATTAATGTCTATCACTGATATGGATGTGATCCATTGAGTTTCTTTTGATTTTCTTGACTTCATTATCATTTCCATAAGAAATGGATCTCAGTTCAATTCTCAAAAGTTAATCAAATTTCTACAAAATTAGTTATATTAGTACGGTGAAATGATGTGCAGAGTTCTTTTAAGTTTTTCTTTGGTTGTTTGAGCTTTGATACTCACTCTTAAATTATCATCAGTGATTCTATATTCTTGGTTTTTAAGATTTCACGTTTGTAAGCTTTGTCCTTTCTCTTGCTTACCTTATTCATGTTTCTGATCTAACAGGTATTGAAGTTTATGATACTCAAGAGAAACAATTAGTTATTGAGCCAGGGATTCATTGGGCTGGCAATGCCAACATAACAGTAAACCTTAAGTTATTGTCTTTAGAAGTTACAGTACAGGTCAGATATCTTCCATGTCATATGGGTGGATAAAATAATATGCAGTATATGCAACTAATAGGACATTTTTAATTCTCTCAGCTACTGGATTTACAAATATTTTTGGTGCCACAAATTTCTCTAAAGCCACTTGTTCCAAGCTTTTCATGCTTTGCAAACTTGAGTGTATCTTTAATGGAAAAGGTACTTGTATGGGTGTGCATTGTCTCTGTGTCTGTACATGCATCTGTGCATGGATGTGTGTGTGCATGCATGCTTATGTGGGTGTGCATGAGTGCCCGTGTATGTGTAATATCTATGTGTATTCTTAGATGTCATTTCACAGTAATGCTTCTGATCTTCTTTTTCAATCTTATTGCAGCCATGTGTTGACTTTGGACTTAAATTGCTGGGTGGAGATATCATGGCAATACCTGTCCTATATCGTTTTATTCAGGTCTTAACTTTATGAACCATTTTCTTGGGCTAGAATTAAGTTTGAAGACGATAACTGGTTGTGGAATTTAGAGTGGAATTTGTGTAACTTCTAACAATTTCAGTGATTCTAGTGATTTTTTCCCCTTTATGGACATTCTTGCTGGTTGATATAGATGGCATTGATTGCATCGATAGTGCTACTACATAGAGGACATTTGTACATGATTTGGATTTTTTCCTCTGATCAGCTTTACTAGAATTTTTAACAACTAGGTGGAAGGAAAAGGACGGAAGAATCAAGACTATTTGTGGAAAATTAAAAGTTGGGTCCTCCCCTCTTTGTTTTCCTGTAATTTCTCCATGGAAGCCTAGCAAAGAATCAATGTGCCTTTCTTTTACACTAGTTAGAGAGGAGATAGTATTTACTATGAACAATAACTCAGATCTATTAAAAACCATAAAATGTATATGCTCTCCTTTTTTTGGGGGGGAATCCCAACTGCGGTGTATTACTAATTGATTTTTTTCAGACTGGGAGTTATGTTCCAATTAAACTAGCATATATAGTGTGTGGCAATGACCATGACCATTCTTCACCAGGTTGATCTACTGTAGTACTTGGCCTATGGAAATTACACTGAACAATTAGAGGATGGATTAGTAAATCCGGCTCCCAAAATTTTTTATGCTTGCCTTAAGTGGACCCTACATGGATCACGGTCTTGGTGATCCTCCTGGATCAGTAGCTGGTTTGATTTATGATTCTAACATTTAAATATGACCCATAGGCACTACTTATGGTTTATTGCATCTCACTTTGGAAATCACGAATATGTAAACTTGTTCTACTATTGATATTTCTTATGAATAAATAATTGCAAGATCAAAGAATAAAAATGATAAAAGGATTTGAAGTGCAGACAAGGAGTAATGATTTAACTGGGTCTTAGCTTTTGCAAATCATGCAAGTATGAATTTCTTATGGATTATTCTCAAAAAAAATTCTGGATTTAGCAAATATACAATTTTTAAATTATTTTATGTCATATGTATGGCATGTAAGCAAGACATTTTGATGTTTAATCTTTACAATGCACATAAATACATAATTGAAGTCCACTCCCCTGCCCCCCGTCATTCTCTCTTCAAAGGCCTAAACCCATCTTTCCATCTCCCCATTCCGCATAGACCCATCTTTCCATCTCCCATTCCAAAATTGTCATTCTTATTTCTCTCCATAAGCAAATTCTCTTCCAAATTCATGATACTGACTGCCCCTTCTCCCCTCACCCTGCCTTTTTGCTTGATCCAAAGGCTATGATGCGCGCTAGGCCTCATCCCTCCCCTTCCTCTAGAAGCTCTTAAAGTCCTTCCTTTCATGCAAGAGTACGTTATTTGTCTTCAACCGTATCCTTTCCTCTGTGCTCTAACATATGTCTAACTTCAAGCTTGGCCAAGTCATCATATCCCTTGACATTCAACAGTCTCATCAGCAATATCCTCAACTCCCCTCTCCAGTAACTACACTTTGGCAACATTGTTACCTCTGCTTTTGTCCAGAGCCACCTCTACCTCCTAACCAATGAGCAAATCATGTTAACAAGGCCTTCACTCAGTTCCTTTACACCACATCTGCAAACTCCAGCATTACTTCAAGTTCTTTGCTCTCAGATATATTTGGGATGTTTTCAAGCTGTAAGGCCATCTCTTGATAAACGCAGGTTATTTCTGATTACACACGCTCATATGGCAATGCATTAATGCTTCCAATATTTAACTCGCATTGCATTTTTCCCCTATGCCACAATGCATGGTTGGTCTACTCAGTTTATTGTATCACACCTGCAGATACAAGCTAAAACTCTAGTTGTTTGGATAGTCCCAAATCATAAATTAAGGCAATTGTTTGTTATTAAAAACTGTTGATTTAGCTAACCAGCCATAGGTCTGCTTGTTGGCATCCCTCTCCACTTGGAAGAGGTTTAGTGTTCAAACCCTAGTGGTGGCATTGCCCCTATGTTTTTCGAAAAAGAAAACTTTTGATTTAGTAATCACATGATGCATAAGTAATAGCTTTACAAAGCATTTGAATTTTACTGCTAGGTATTTAGGATGTTGCAGATCATTAATGAATGGCATGTCATTGATTTGGATTTACTATCATGCATTATAGGATAGCTTGGTTAGATATCCTTTTCTCTATGTGAAGATACATACATGTGCACACGGATACAAGAACACTCCCATAAGGAATGGAAGAGAGAATATGGTGTATTTGCCTAGTTTTCTTCTGTAATCTAATGAACATGAAAAATTTAGTCTAAAATCACAGAGTAACATGTAAAACAAGCAAAAGCAGTAGAACTAACTGCTTTGCATAATCCTTGTCTACAATTTACAGGAAACAGTTGCAGTGCATTTTTCAAATCTCTACCATTGGCCCAAAGTTCTTGAAGCAGAAGTACTCATTCTAGATAGTGCTAGGTGAGTTTCAAGTGCAACCGTTGTGCATGATTACCTTTTATGCTTTAGAGAACAATTTTAGTGCTTGCAATTTTTCTATTGTTGCGGCATTACAACAACACTTTCTTGTGCAAAAATTCATTGGAAGAAGAATGTCTAAAATCAAGAAATAAGTAAATATCTAAACTTCACCTATCTGAAACAGTTTTTTTTGATGCTTGTAGTGTGGAAAAAAAACTGGTTTCTTGCGGACTCACCATGTTGGCTTGCACACTGCTTTACCTAGTTAAGTTGTGATCTTACTTCTTGTAACTTCTGAGTCAGCTTAATAAAGAATTACATTCTATTTTGTTGATGAATTGCTATAGTATGTTTCTTAGAGAATCTGACACGTAATTATCATTTATCGGATAGTCTGAAGTTGTGATATCTCCTTTTTACAGTGGAGCCACAAAGAAGCCTGTGGGCATATTATATGTGAAGATTGTTTGTGCACTTAATCTCCGCAAAATGAATTTCCTTGGTAAATCTGACGCATATGTGAAACTCAGCCTGAGTAGGGAGAGGCTACCATTAAGAAAACCTCAATGAAGATGAGTAATGTGAATCCTGAATGGAATGAACACTTCAAGCTTATAGTGCAGGACCCAGAAACTCAAGTTCTTGAGCTGCATGTCTATGACCGGGAAAAGGTTTAGCTCCCTGTTTGCATCTTATCTTCTATTCTTGATCTTTAGCTAGTTCATTTATGCTGGGACTCTGTTGTTAGTGGCTGCATGTTTTCATTCATGCATATTTTTCATCTTTTATTCTTGTGAATGGCTGGATGTTATATCTAAAGTTGCAATCCCTTGTATGCTTTTAACAGGTTAAAATGCATGATAAGTTGGGCATGCAAGTAATTCCCCTTCGCTTGCTTACTCCTTGTGTGACAAATGAATTCACTCTTGATCTTCTCAAGAACTTGAACCTCAACAATCCACAAAATAAAAGAAACAGAGGAACGCTTGTAGTGGAGTTGAAATTTGATCCTTTTAAAGAAGAAAATGGCAGGTTTAGTTGTACTTCAGATGGAGATGATAAGCTTAGTGGAATCAGCAGGGCTACTCATTATATATCATCTAATGGCGGGGTTTTGTTGGTAACTATTGACAGTGCAGAAGATGCAGAAGAAAAGCATCACAATACCCCTTATGCACAGATCCTTTTCAGACAAGAAAAGAAGAAAACAAGGGTGAGTTTAAAATACTTTGATTGTTGAGAGCTGTCGTTCTTGATGTTGGCTGCTATAAATTGATTACTGTTTTCTTGGTTTCATGTTGTATTCTGCTAAGCCAATCTTCTGACTTTAGTACATCTTCTTTGAGGTATTTAACACATTTTGAGGGAGACTTGTTTATTTTACAATCCTTTTCCTTCATGTTACCTTGCAGTTCATAAGTCTATTTGCCTGCCATAAGTGAGCTCATTGATGGCCAGCTCTGTGGGTCTCTTTCTATGTATAACTACTGCTCTTGAATCAGTTCTTCAACCCTATATGCACGCATGCATGGTCTTTCTCAATTGATGTGCATCACTACTGTTCTATAAGTGGATACCCAGTCCCTACTGTTTTACTATTGGACCGCTAACCCCTTTTTGTTGGTGTGTGTATGTGCATGTGCATGTTTATTTGTATTTCGTGTATGTATGCATTTTCCTCTTGATTATCTAAATATTGTGTATCGAATTAAAACCTTTTTTTCCTTAATGATTCCTCATTTTGCTGCATTTTCTGATTTTAACTCATCTTCTGTTTTAATAGTTTGCCCACATTTTAAGTTCAATGCCAGCATTTTTGCGGCCAGACATTTTGCTAAATGGTATCATTAGTATTTAATATAGTGTATACAATGATCTGCCTGCATATTTTGGTGCTGTGACTCTTTTGGATATGTATTTTCTGATTTGTTTCTTTTGATGTAGACAAGCGCTGCCTTCCATTACAGTCCTTTTTCACTATCCTTTCCACAAAATTCAATTTAATTCTCATATGGGATCTCTTCATCTTGTTTGTTCCGATCACTTGGATGCTACAAAATTTGATGCTTAATCGATCCTGTTAATGTGATTCATCTTTTGTCGTTAGTTTGGAGAAACTTATTATTTGAGGATCCTATGCTCTTAAATCTCTTTGCCCGTATCACTTTATCTTTGATGCAAAACTGGTCAAAATGACTCCATTTGACATAGGACATCATGTTGTTTCATTTTTGTAGGGGTGAAAGTAGTATGGATATTATCCGTCCGGATCCGTTTTTGCATCCGAATCAATCCGGATATGGATAGAAATTTGAGGATCCGATTAATATCCGTATTTGTATCCATATCCATCGAAGAAAAATGGATATGGATAGACAACTATCCGATCCGTATCCGAATATCCGAATCTATATGTAATTCTATATAATATTATATAATTTTTTATTAATTTTAAGAAAAATATACAACTATATAAATATGTTATTAACTTGATTTATCATCTATTTAATAATATCTTCGATTCTATAGTCATAAAGTTTAATTATCTAAGTAATATCTGTAATTATATTCATGCTTTCAGTATTCGAATTGTATCCGTATCCGTTTAAAACAATTATGGATATGAATTTTTGCATCCGAATAATATCCGTATCCATATTTGTATTCGTCAAACAAAACAAAACAAATATAGATATGGATATGGTGGTATCTGATCCATTTTCAGCCCTATATTTTTGCCATTGGTTTGTGTCCTATTTCTATCTTCTTATACCTTATGTTTATTGGTGATCACAGATAATGTCTAGTTTGTAACTCGTTAAGACTTTTTGTTTCAAATGTAAAGTTGTTTATTATTATTATTTTTTTTTTGGGGTAAAGGTGAATGGTTTATGTGATTTGGAAATCACATGTTTTACAATTACGAGCAACCTTGCTGTGTTGCAGGTTTTACCTTTATTCTCAGTTTTTTTGCTGATAAGCATCTTGATATTTCTTCCATGTTAATGTATATTTCAGATGATCAGGAAAAGCAGGGATCCAAGATGGAATGAAGAATTCCAGTTCATGTTAGAGGAGGTATACTTGAGCGACAAGAAAGAGGAGCTTCAGCTGCTGGCCCATCACAAAGAGGACTGTTTATGTCACCAGAAGCCCGAAGAAAGGGAAAAAAAAAAAGGCTTAGTAGCTAATGGAAGTGGGAAATTGCCCCCAACATATGTTGAATAGGGACACCACCAGGAGAGGCACACAGCCGTGCGTGCCCCCGATGGATGAGAAAATTCGCATAGAAGTGATGAGCAAGCGAAGAGGTTTTAGCTTTCATGCAAAGGTTAGGAAAAAGCCAGAGTGGCCTTTTTATTTATCATTTATGTTGCTCCTTCACATTCTTCTCTCTTTTTTAACATCATAGGAATCATTGGGGCATGTAGATATCAATCTTTCAGATGGTGTTAACAATGGGCGCATTAATGAAAGATATCATTTGATAAATTCAAGGAATGGAACAATATACCTGGAGATTACATGGATCTCTATTTGATATCACGGCCACGGATGCTATATATTCATTGCGAGAGCATTGTTTGATTTTACGGCCATAGATGTGTATATTTATTGTGAGAGTTTGCATTATGAACAATTAACAATATTGTAACATATCGGGGAAAAAAGATCATCAGAATATCATATGAGCATGAGCTATAATTCTTTTCCATAGGACTGGGTGAATTTAATGGGTGTTATACCTCAAGTTGAAACAAAACCAGTTGGAGAAATTGTGGGGTCGTTTTGTTAGCATCTGTTATCGGACATTTTTTGTTCTTTCCAACAAAATGCTAGTAACAGTATATTTTCTCATATAGAAACTACTATATGATGTAGATGTTGTGTATTGTTTATACTCCAGCATTTTGTCTTCCCAGCTGTAGCTATTTATGGCCCTGGTTGAATATAGTCAGAATGTCATGTCTCTATGCTTGACACACCTAGGTTTATTGGTTCTTCAGCGTCTTTTGCCCTCTCCTTTTTGTTTCCTCAAGGGGGGCAATTTTGGTGATCCGAGCTTTAGAACTTCAAGATTTATCCCCGTCAAAAATGGCACACTGACACTCTACTGTTACGTTTTACTTTTTTTTTTTTTTTAAACAATATAACACCATCTATAATTATTGTGATAGGACGTTATAGTACTTTAGTGAGCCCCTGACTAAACAATTTAACTATTTTTATGTTCTTATTGCTTAAATTTTTGATGAAACGTAAGTGAAGTCTTATGTTCTTACTGCTTATAATGCTCGCAGATGGCCATTATAGGGATACTGAGAATGGTAATGAAATACATTAGTTGATTTGTTCTCTATCTAATTGCCACTTTCCTCCACCTATTGCCATTTTCTTTTTCATATTTTTGACTTCTTCCTTGATGCTGTTATCAAGAAGTGGAAACATGTTAAAAAGCGAATGTAAGAGAAATGTTTGTGAACAAACTTTTAATTTACTACCACATTTGATAATGTTGTTCTTAATGAGAAAAATTCGAAGGCACTGTATTCATATTTGTATGCATACAACACAAACATGCTGGGAATACTTGCGAATAGACCTTGTAACAGTTGATTTGTGGTTATAGATATCGTATCTCCTTTGATTTAGTTCATAGGGAAAATACGCAACGAAGTCCGTTATGCAAGGATTAAATAACAGAGAATTGGAGTATACTTACCTTCTTAAAGAAATCAAAGGCAATTGACAGAATGATCTTTACAGAAGTTGGTGGCCGTTTGAAGTGAATGACGTTCCAGAGTGTGTTCTTCGTTTGTTCGGCTGCAATCAATGTGCCTCTTCCAAGCCATCCTGACAGTCGGCTGTGAAGCGTGGATGTTCGCTATAGGGAGCCTCATGGGCACTGCATGAGTTAACGTAGAGAATTGCTGCAAGTTTTTAGTATGGAACTGTCCTGCTGGTTTGTATAAAAGTCACTGTAGCAACTTTTAGTTAAGAATAAATTATAAATAAATAATATCAAATGCCTATTTTAATTGTTGAGCACTCCAAATGCTAGGATTAGTTCAAACTTGACATGAGGAACTCGCGTGTGATACCTATCTTCTACGGGGTTTTATACAGTAGACTTCTCTCCAAGGTCCTAACATGCTGGTGCTGGATTAGTACAAATTTGCATACGGAAATATTTCGTAAAGCCCCTATAAATGAACCAGCCACATTCAAGTCTATATTTTTCTTTTTTTCCGGAAAATAAATGGAGGGAAGATCCACCCTAGGATTTATTGAGAGATAAAGTCAAGGTACAAGTTACAGTGTCAAAGTAGAGCACGTTAGAAAACGAAGGCTCATTAGAAACTAGCGGTTGCTTGACACCTTGGCCATAGATTGTTGAAGCTTGCTATCTGCAATGACCAACCAGGAATTAAAAAAATGTTAGGATCTTCTCATGGTCTTCGTCTAGAGATTGTGCTTGTTGAATCCACCCCAACCATCAAGATACCAAAAGCTGAGAACACTTCAGATTTTTGCGAGTATAATTTCATCTGCAAATCATTAAAGGATCTTTCGCAGAATAAAACAAATACTTTTCCTTGTTATGAAATCTAACGCATCATTTGGCCTTACTATCGGTTGTTCAATGCCGCTCCATGGTAGCGAGAAATTGTCTTCCATGTGATTCTAATTTGTTC
The DNA here is from genome assembly GCF_000442705.2 of Elaeis guineensis. Taxonomy (NCBI): domain Eukaryota; kingdom Viridiplantae; phylum Streptophyta; class Magnoliopsida; order Arecales; family Arecaceae; genus Elaeis; species Elaeis guineensis. The sequence goes on from NC_026003.2 coordinate 122,708,710, forward strand.
TGTGATGAAACTTCGATGCCTGTGTGCGGGATATTTGACCAATATAGTCCTTAGCTTTTCTTCTACTTCAATGAAGGAAAATTGTATCGAATACCTGGAAGTAGTTTATTTTTGTCTCTCCGTATGCTCTAATTCTTCATATAAGGATATTCCTTCTCCATATCGATCCTATTCTTGAACTCTTGAACTAGCTTGCAATTCACACACACACACACACACACACACACACACACACACAGAGAGAGAGAGAGAGAGAGTAAAGAAAAGAAAATGTAAGGTTTTAACTGGCTCTCTTTAAATCCTGATCTGTGCTCGCAGCAAACAAAGTCCAGAATTGTAACATGTGCCATAAAAAATATTCACTTGTTAATATCAATGTTATTTTCTTGACAAATGTTTCGAAGTTGGTTTATTAGTTACACAAATTTTCAAATGTAAGATTGAAGGTTATCTCCCCTATGTTTCAATATGAATCTTTTTCACCTTTTTTTCCCGTGTTTTTCAGATTCCATGATGATACTGAAGTTGCAAATTCCACAGCGTGCAACCCAAACAATTCAACCAAACGCATATACAATATCCATGGGACATGGACACGTATATCAGGATCCAAAATCGGTCCTCACAAGCCCTGCAAATCCTTCAAGAAGAAAGTACTTTCTCGAATCTTTTAGGAGGATTATGCATTTTTAATGAATGTTGACAAGTTATTTGATCCTCAGGGACACATAATTCATCAGTGGAACAAGATTTTCTTGGTGGCATGTCTTCCTGGACCCCCTGTTCTTCTACTTCCCCGAAACCCGAAAAACAGTGTGTACATCAGATGTAGAGGCACCACTTGAAGTGGCTCCAACAGTGGTACGCTCCCTAGCAGGCGTATTCCATGCTGTTCAAATCTTTGTACGCTTCCGAACAGCATTTGTTGCTCCATCATCTCGGGTATTTGGGAGAGGGGAACTTGTTATCGATTCTTCCCAGGTTGCTTCAAGCTATCTATCCTGGAGCTTCTGTCTTGACCTCATTGTCTCTTCCCTATGTACAAAACCAACTACTAGTTTCTTAACCGATCTTTCCACCACGATGCTATTGTTTTGTTCCGAGTCATTTGTGGAGTCAGATTTTTGTTCAGATTTTAAGAGAATGGAATATATCCAACCACAATATCATGTCGAGCTCGGTCGCGTGAGCTTGTCACCCAAGCGGGGACGATAGGGTGGTTGGACCATGCGCGTGGCTTGGTGATGGATGGGGTGCACGACACAATATCATGTTGTAAGTCACAGTTAATTGCAATTTTTTGAGTTTAGAAGAAATATCACATACCCAATTTTTTAGGTTTTCATATGAATTTCTTCCGTGGCTGTGACGTTATTCCATTTTCATGTTGTACAGAATTATACGATAGAATTATAGAAGATCATATAGTAATAATAACATTCCATTCAATCATCTGTCATTAACCATAACCTCCATTCTTAGGAAGATTAACTACGACCAGCTTTAAGTGTGCTTTATATTTTTAGTGAACTATATTGGCTCATAATGATTTAATGCAGAACGCCAACTAATGTACTTGAATGATTGAACCAAATATAACGTTTGGTTGAGATGTCGACATAGTTGGTTCCTGATACTTGATTTAACATCTACCGACTGGAATTGAACTTAATCCAGCGAACACAAAACCATGCCTTTTGTTCATCGATATTGCATTAGGTGTGCATCACAAATTCCAAGCTTTCTTATAAATTCTAGGATTTCTTAAAAGTTTTTAGTCCTTGACTATAACTGTTAAAGCTTTCAGTCGGATCACAAAGATTGCAGACTTGCTGGATACAGACCCAGACATGCTTGAACTTTTGGCGTAGTTTCTCTGTAACATCTGTATACAGGGAACTAATCTCGAAGTCTTGCGTGTGCAGTTTCTTCTATGGATTGTCATTCCTAACCTAAAAGGTTCCACAGTTGCCGAAGAACGTCTTCAAACATGAATCTAAAAACTGGGTGACAAATGCCCTTAACCTCTTTGCAACCGCAGAACCATGAAAGAACCGTACCATGAAACCATGAAAGAACTGTATAATAACCATCCCTGATCCCATGCATAGCCCTTACCATGAAGAGAGCCAAAAGTACACCATGTACTAAAGTTGTAAGGAGCTTGAATATCAAGGAAGCAGTCAAAAGCCCCAATCTGATTCCAGTAACAAAGTCATATGCAAGTCAAAAGGTGCAAATAATCCCACAAGAAAGGTGGACGGTAAACCTTTGAGTCACATCAGTAATGTAAGAGCCAGTTCACAGCTGCACTACAAGTATGACGTGACTATTCATCATAAGAGAAACCTGTGAGCTCACTTGGGATTCCGGAGAACGATGATGACAGAGTCCCCTCGAAGGAACATCTTACTGATGAATCTATCCTTGTTGACGGGAAGAGCTTTCTTCTTGCCTTTACCAGTCTTGGGTACCTACAGAAAAATACAATCATAATCACGGTGGGTAGACTAATGATGTAAAAGATAAAAAGTAACATATTTGTTGAAACTACCTCGGTCCACATTTCCCTAACATTTTCAAGAACCATGTTACAATGGCGATCAAATGCTCTGACACGGCCAAGGAGCTTCTTGTTGTTCCGGCAATTAATGAGCACCTGATGTGGCAATAGTTTTAGTCCAAATCTATTGGTTTTTTTCTATTGGAGATTTAAGCGCAAAAGATAACGAAATAAATACAAAACTTTTTGCCAGGTATCTAGAAGGCTGCAAGTAAAACTAAATTCTTCAAAGATAACCAAAAGGGAGGAGGATCCCTTTTGAAGGATTTATGCTAGTGGTTCAAAGTTGTGAAGAAGCTGAAATTACAAATAATTGATGTCATTAACTGAATAGGTCATTTTAAAGAAATCACTACCCTAAAATTTCGCAACAATTAGGCTAACCCTCTTGTTGAGCATATTACACTAATGGACAGTAGAGGCCTCTTACCTGCGTATTGTTTTTGACACTCATCATCAAAACAGAGAGAGGCCCCGTGTTGAATTCCTCCTCTTCTTTCTTTCCAGCCTATCAGAAATAAGTTGAACAAGTAAGCATTTCTCAGTCTGGTCAACAACCGTAATATTACTTGTACAAGCATCATCACTATATAGCTGATAAAAACATAAAGTGGTTTTACATCCACTTAACCCTCTTTATGCTGTTCTTTACGGCACTGTTTCCAACAAGTTTCATAGCAAACTGCTACGTAGTAATGTTTTATGAAGAAGAAAATGTGAACTAAGCATCTCTAATTCTGGATTGTAATGAGGAGAACGCAAAGAATTTAAACCTGACAAATTGCATGATCAATTTCAAGCATAAGAATGACAGCAAATAAAGCAATATGGATAAGGGATTTTCTCCCCATAGCATCCATTTGCTGCAATCACATCATGTTTCTTGTTATATGGCTTATTGCTATTGCCTGTTCAAGACATGTTCATTCCATGAATACCTGAAAAAATAATTTCAGAATCCCTGTTTCTGTTACCGATGTTAATGTTTTAGCATCTGGTGAACTCTCCATATTATGATGTAATTTTAAATATTTGTCCTTAATTTGAACTGTTCCTCAACACCGAGCCTGTAAAAGAAGTCCACCAGCAGCCAGCCAACCCAACAACACTAGTTCAGCCTGGAATTTATGTCATCTGAGGGCAAACACCAATATAATTCCAGATCTGCAGCCTAAGCTTAGAGAATCGGGAATATCAATCCAACAAAACTGACCCAATTTTAACTGATCAGATATAATACTTGATCCAGTATCGACTTGAATTCAACCAAAGTCAATAACTGACTATTGTTTACATATGTACAAGTGAGATTCTTTCAATGTATCCCTCGAAAATCCTTATTTGCATATTTACCCTTCAAAAAAGTTGAAAGTGCATGCCAGACCAGAAGCCTTACATTTGCATGTGTAACCTTCTGAGTTAATTTTCATTCAAAACCAGTTCACAGGTTCCCTCTAACACATAGTACCATTGCCCACAAAAAATGCAAGGACATATGCCATTGTCATGTGGAGATGCCATGATATAGATCTTACCAACCTCAACAAACTAAGATGAGAAAAAGCTGGCACGTAGAATCTCCACCTCAGAAATGCTTGACATCCCACTTTAAGAAGCCCTTGTTCTATAAGAACTCTTGATCTCAATCATAAAGAATCCAACTTAATGGAAGCCACTCAATCGACAATCATAGGCTAATCAGGAGGACATACAAAAAGAAGCAATTGATATATCATCTTCAGCTAGATCATCTTATAAATAGCATCCGACGCAGCTAATGCAAGTATATTAAAAGCAAAGAAGGCATTGAGGGGAGACAAGTGCCCATAAGCCTTTAGTGGTAAAGAAATATTTAAAAAAAAAAAAATACATAAAGCTAAGATGAGTGCATCTCCTTCTTTTCATCAGAAACTATTAAGCATTGAAAGAACTTTAATTTGAGGGCAACAACTTGAACTCCCAAGCATTAGGACAAGGAAGCCCGTGACTATCAAGATCAACAAGGAAAGATTAATATGAGATGCAACCTCTTAATTCCTATATGGTAAGGGAAGTACCTTCAAAAGTTGCATATATCCAACAGTGAAGCAAAGGTCCATGGATCACTTCCAAAATGAACAACATTACCCCTACTGTGGCATCTGTATTGTCAAGTCAATCCTATCTCCTCACTTGTTAATCATGATTCCAGTCCCCGAACCCACTACTAAAGGGGGTGGTCCAGCCAATTGACCATGTTATAAAGTTTCTGCCAAAGTTCCAAAAATAAAACAAAAAACTTGACTTTCACTCTGAACCAAATTGATGTTGTGTAAAAAAATTTCAGCGGAAACTGACTAAAAAGGAAAACAGTGTATATGGGTAATCTGTGTTTGTTTTTGTCATTTCTTCATTTCTTTCAATTCCTAGAAGCATTTTATGAAGATTAAATTCAGATTCTTTTGGTTTTAAGAAGACTTTGAAGCAATTTGACTTTAGCCTATAAAGTAATTTGAGAATTATTTGATATGGATTCAGCTCCTCTGGTGCTCCTATCTCAGCCACATTGAATCAATTTATCAGATTGTCAAATATTACAAATATATATTGCACCACTAAATAATGTTAAAGGTGAATTAACCTATTATTTAAAAAAGATAATATATATATATATATTTTTATTGTTTCAGTATGAAGCAGCCAAGGTTCTAAACAACATGACAATACTACAATGAATTCTAATTTATTTTCTAGAAGTTAAATAATCTTTCTTTACACTTTCCCTAATTTTTTTTCCTTCTTTCAAATTTTCTTTCAACCAAAAACCACCTGGGCTAGAGCAAACTGCCAAACTAAAATTCTTTCTAGCTCGCCAAGGACAAAACCAGAACCAAGGTATTATATCTTGCAAATAGTCTATTATCATAACACCTAGAACCTGTTTGGCAAAATCTTGCCAGATCTAGCAGAACAAGCGGAGAAAGAGTGTGCAGCAGAAAGGGAGGGAGCAAGAGCATGAGAATGAGAGGGAGCAAGAAGGGAGAGCAAGAGGGGTTGCCAGGCCCAAGTCCATGAGATTAAGAAAAGGCACCTCAAAGTCCTTTTTCTTTCCTTAATCCCCACGGGAATTGGCCTTGAAGGCCCCCATGCTCTCCCTTTATCGCTCCAGCTCCCTCCCTCTCACGCACCCCCATGTACTCTTCCGAACCAATCCCACTGGATCCTGCAGGAACTTCCTAATCAGGTCCTTAGTAAATGTAATATACCAGGGCAGGTTAAGTCCAATTGCACAAGCCAAAACAATTAATCATACAGAAGAAAACATCACAATTGCATCAACAGAAAGATCTAGGCTTGCAAGTTGCAACTTAAACCAGATGAACCCAAGTCCCAACAGAAAACAGGTCAGACTGAGCAACATACATTTTGAATTTATGAGCATCGGCTCACAAGTAAAATTTAATATCAATTTGGTTTACATTAAAGGATGAAACCAGCTTGATGCAATCTAACATGACCAGAATTTGCCTATTTTAAAGTGCTGATTCTTACTTCAAACTATGAAAGCCCAGATGTAAGCTTCTATTACTTTGAAGAACAATAGCCCCATGAGTTTGAGAGAAAACCAAGGCCATTAGTTTCACATCTCAACATGAAGAAGAAGTAACGTCACTTCTACCTATCCCCATCCTCCTGAAGCCTATTTTGATCTGATGGCTCTCAATCACAAAAGCACCATTTCCTCCAACCCTGGGCCTCCTGCTTAATGGATAAGCCACAAAAATGTTAACTGACTATCTTCAAGCTGAGAAGCATATAATCAGGATGAACTTCAATAGCCTGTTTTAGCCTTCTGATTAGGTCAAACCAAAGTTTTAAAACAATTTAAGTAGGCCATCATTTAACCTGTGCTTGATGTCCCAAAACTACTTCTCTTCTTCTCTTAATCCCTCCAAGATACTTATTTTTCTCCTTTTTTCAAATTGAGCGGCCATACCCCTCAATAATTGAGGAAAATTGTATAGTTTTTAAATTCAATATAAAAATGGCATATGCCTTGTTTTATTTGTTAACTTCATAAAAACCAAAAAGATCCACTCAATAAATTTTTGGTAATTATGCCACTTCGTGAATCAAGCTAATGGTTTTGTGTAATTAGGAAGAGAATAGAAGAGCATGTGTAATTTACTCATAATGGAGGAGCACAGTTCATGATTACCACTTACAATAATAAAGGTTTCTTATTCTTGCACAAATAATTTTTGATTACTAGTAAAGATATTACATCCCAATAAGGAATATCCAGTTCACTTGGACCCCAAATCACATTGCCATGATGTTAAGTTTCAAAAGCATGCCTAACAAGTAACATCAAACACACACATTACCAAAACATACAAATTAGATGTTGGGTTTACAAAACTTACATTAGTGTCATCCTCCATTGTCTTACTGCAAAACAGAACAGGAACCTAAGTTAGCACATTAGGAAATAGAAAATGGGAAAGTATCTTGCACGACTATAATATTAGTATCTCAGATGATCATGAAACTAAGACTTAAGCATAATAGAAACTAAAACGGGAGCTTCCAAAAAGAATTAAATAAATGGATATGAAAGAAAAGAAATACCAACATCTAAATGAACAAGCAATAATGCCTATTAGCATTAAAATCGAAATCACACAAAAAATTATTTCCTCACAATTACAAACAAAATAATTTAAATCTAAATGCTTTTTCACTTGTTCATGTTTTTAAAGAAGGGGTATGGCCATAAATCATACAAGGTTAGTTACACACTATTTTCAATAAGGAATCCTTAAGAAACGGGAAACCAGAAATATTTATCATTCTGCACCAAGGTCTTGTAAAACAATTCCAGCTATACAAATAGATAACCAAAAACTCCAACTTTTCATGGAATGATCCTGTGCATCTTAGAGAAGTTTTAAAATTTGAAAACATGGACTTCTAAATATTTTAGAAATGTTTTGAAGTAGAAAAACATGATAGGTTTCTAATAATTGGTGAAAAAAATTTTAGACCAAAATTAGAATTTGCTATTGGGGCAGTACTGACTTGGTGTCCTTCGAAGTTTTAATTGAGCAACAATAGTTTCAAAAAAGTCCTTCCTTAGTTATTATTTGTTAGAGTTATACAGATATTAATGGTTGGATTTAGAGGTCTTTATATGTAGTGCTTCATGGAATTATAATTCTGTTAGTTTGATATCATCTGATGATAAAATGGCAAGAATTTTTACCAAATTCATCCAAGGAACATGAAGAAAAACAAGGCAAAATTTAATTGAAGAAAAACAAGGCAAAGTTTAATTGAAGAAAAACATGGCAAAGTTTAATCTAAAAGATTTAAAGAAAGGAAGAAGAAACAAGAGTCCGACCATTAGTAAACAGAACCACAAGTCTCAAAAAAGCACAAATGCATGCAGCAATACACTCAAAAGTGTGCATGTAAAATTATTTCAACCAACATACTTCATCATTTGCTCTGTACCAAGATCCTAAATGCAACTCGTAAATCTTGGACTAATACAAAATCTAGTTCAAGGCATCTAACTAAACATATACCGAAAGAGAGAGAGAGAGAGAGAGAGAGAGAGAGAGAGAGAGACTAAGGTCCAAGTTTCTACAAGAAAGTGCAGATTAAAGTGGGTTAAACTCGAGGATGGAAACTTCAGTTGTATTGTTCCCACAAAAATTTGACAACTGAGCCAATCCAAAAGTCTTAAAATACTAAAAAGGGTTGTGAATATCAAGTTCCATCTTTTCAAACCTTGCATATCAGTAGATTTATATTTAGATTATTGATACTTTTAAAAATTTTAAGCAAATGCAATCTCATCGTAATACACTAAGTGTCTAAATTATTCCTAATTGGACACAAAGGGGAGCCTTAGTGCAATGGTAAGGTTGCTCCATTGTAACCTAGAGGTCACGGGTTCGAAATATGGACACCTCCAGACATGGGGGTAAGGCTGCACCATTTGACCCTCTCCCAACCTTGCAATGGCAGGAGCCTCATGCGCTGGGCTCCAATCTAGTAGTAGATAGCCCAAAAATACCATCAAATATACTCATGCACTGATCCAGGGATTAACACAAATGAAATCAATTCCAATTAAACTACTTGACACTTTACTTTTTAATCTGTGTAATTTGTGGTAATGATTTCTTTGGATCAACAACTACTTTACGTCAAGATTATTTTGGCAGCCGTATTTTATGTGCTACTTTCTTTGAATCAAAAATTGCAATACATCATTTTGTCTCATCAAATGCATTCATAATTGAATACAATTTTCATGCCATACAAATTTCTCTAAAAAAAGGGAGAAGAACACATCAAATATCATGCCACAAGCATTATCCAATAAAGGTTTATTGTATTTTCATGACTAGAAGAAACAACCCTTAGTGCTCCAAAATTTTAGGACAGTAACTCAACCACATCATAGAATCAAAATTTGAATTATCTTCTCAACCTTCACACAAGTTCTGTTACTAAAAAAATCTGCTTGACGAATTCACATTGCCAACATAGAAAACTATCAAATCCAATATGAGTCTTCGTCAACAATAAACCCATAAATTTTAGGTTTCAAACAAAACATAATAATTTTGATCTGAAATACTATAATGCATTGATGGTTGGTCTCTTAAAACAATTCTTGTTATTTTTTAATTCCATAAAACTAGACATTTTTACCTAGATTTACTATTCTTTGTGCATTTGTAAAAAATTAGCTAGAGACTCTCAGCCATGGTACCTCATTGATTCAACATATGAAGAATGGTGATAGATTATCACCAATTGTGAATTTTCATCCAAATGATCAATGATGATAGTTACCCGACTTCCTAAACCTACAAATCCCATCATTATACAGTCACATAATTATATAGAACCCAAATGATCAACAAACTTGCCCAAAAATTACATCAAGCAAAGCACATTTATGTAAAAGCAAAAGTGATCTCCAACAAACAATGCAAATAGAAAGGAAAAGATGATGCAACAACTTCTTGATGATAGTGATAATAATGCTATCTCATGCTTCAGAAAATTTTTGACTCCAATTTGATAATCGAATTTTCATGGCATAAACCATGATGCTCATTGAGACAAATTATTTTGTTCCAATATATAAGAAAAAATAACCACATAACTAACACTGACACTGACATTGGCAAATAGTTTATTTTAACAATATAGCCAAATATAAATTAAAACAACTTTCTTAGCAAATTCAAGAATAAAATTTTGAATTTATCATCCACAAATTCAACTGCTGATTTTAACCCCTTCAAGCTCATGATGATTTGTTTCATCAAATCATGTAATAATTATACGAAGAATTACATACACGTGAAATGTACATATGCATAATATGATCACTAAAACAACCCTTGCTGATCCTGCCATGATGCAGCAATCATAACCTTGCTCTGAATTACTCTCCTAATCACTAAATCAACCTTGGCACAATCCTGTTGTGATGTTCATCATAGTTCAACCTTGTTCTCAATTACACTCCTAATACTATGATGATTTTTCACATTATTCTAATCCTAAATTTGTTTATGCCAGCTGGAAACAAACTTAAATTCCAAAATCTACCACAAATTCACAATCTTTATCCTGATAATTGTTTCGGCTATTACAGGACATAATCTATTACAGGACTTAAATCTATTACAGAACTTAACCTATTACGGAACTACATTAAATCATTAAAATGTCAATTTGTATTATATCAAAGTCATATAAATGTGTGCCTTGATGGCAGGTTATTACTTATTAGTGTGGCATAAGGTGTGTTACCATCCATGTCACCACATATCAACCATATCACTGTAAAACACTTGGTTACACAATAAAAGCTAACAAAATTGTGATACGTGCTTGCAACCTCCTTTTTTCTACTGAGGACAGCTGGTGCATTTCCCACACTTTTTTTCCCTCGTATTTTCCTTTTAGGATTTGAGATCACTCACAAAAACAAGACAGCAATATATTTCAACATCGATTAAGGGATGGAAAACAAGGTAAGCCTTCTATGTGAGCTTCCCACGTTATAGTAATATAGGAATTCCCTACGACATGAAATTCTCAACAGTAAATACAAGGCTCCAAATGGTAAAGACTCAAGAAGGCACTCAGGGGATTCTAGATAGATCCCAACTACTGCGACCCAAACCCTGGCATCTTCAACCCAGATGAAATTATTAGATTAGAATCACAAGGAATGAGATGCTAATCTGTGTGTGTGTGTGTGTGTGTAAACATCTACAGCCCGCAAATAACCGTTCTACCATCATAACTGCATTTTTGGAAAGAAACAACTGAAATTTTCTTGCCAGAAAGTTCCTGATCTGAACCCTTCCCTTCCTCACAAACACCACCAGGTATCTAATTTTCGTGAAAACCTTTGCCGGAACTGAATGATCGCGGGACGCAAGAACAAGATTTAAAACTTGCAAGCAGTCTTCTGCATCCATGCATCAAAATACTCAAAAAGGAGAAGGAAAAGAAAAAAAAGGTCGAATTAAACTAGACCATCCTACAGCTTTGCTCTTTGCACCAGAACACAGATACATCGATCGAACTTGAAAGAAAAGGCTTAAACCCTAACACTGGGAAAATACAAGAAGCCTGAGAAGTTGGAAGGGAAGAGAGGCGCACAACTTGTTGCTCCTTTCGCCGACCCTTTCTTCTCGCAAACCCTAGACTTGGCGAGTGGCGGAAGCAGGAGCGGGAGCTCGTCCCCTTGGATGCCGCGGGCTTCAATCGATCGACACTCACTAACAGAGAGAGTGACGCCTGACGACGCCATATTGCCTACTGGATAACGCGACTTTGCGTGCCGCAGACGCCGTCAAAAGAACAGATCACGTGGGTTGCAGCTGCACCGATCCGGTAATGCTCATGTACTGTGTTCATAATTTACGAATAGATTGTTAAAATTATATTTTTTAATGACTGGTTAAAATTATCTTCCAAACAACAATGTATCACTAATTCGTATTTTGTAAAAGAATTATTGAATAGATCATGAATCTACGAATATGTTATAAATTTTACATACAAGTTATGATTGAATATATTTGAAATTTTTTATGATTTTGGATTGACTGTCATGGTTGACGGATATGATTGACTGATATTTTAAATTTTTATAAAAATCATTAAATTAATTATGATTGAATATATTTGAATTTTTTTCATGATTTGGTGATAAGGAATTTTTTTTCATGATCGATTGATAAATATATTTAATTTTTTAATTAAAAAATTAAAATATTTTCAATTTTATAATCAAAGAAAGCAAATGCCTCTATCTAGATATAAAAATATAATTTTTTCTTAAATTATTCAAGTCGTATAGAAAGTAACGAAAAAATGACCAATTTTAATTGTTTTAAGATTAATATTGTTACTAAATTCTAATATTTTTTGATTACAAATGTTAAAGGATTTGCAAACAATAAAAGAAGGTGAAATGGACATCATCAAAAGATAGTAGAAAAAAATTATAAAAAATTGGAAAGAATTAAGACATATTAAGATAATTATGGTGATGAAGAAGAAAATAATAATTATCTTTCACTGACAAGTCACCAACAATAATGTCATATTTTTGAATGTGGAAGTGAGAGAGAGGGTGAAATTAAGAATCTCGTACGATAATAGACATCGATAATGATAATATATACATAATTATGTGCTACTTATGTCAGTCATGATCAATAAAAAATTTAATAAAATATTATATTTGCAATTTAAGTTTTCAATGACATCATGATTTCATTATAATGACATTAACGGCTATTATTTGTCCATACTTGCTTGGACGTGGATTATTGAAAAATAAATTAATAAACAAGTTTAAATTTTACATATATCAGAGGAATTACGTAAACAGTGCATTACAACCGTTGTAACGGAATAATGGCCCGATAATTGTCACTAGTTATATTACCGTTACTCACAAGTGAAGAATAACGGACATTTCAAACCGTTATAACGGCCGTTATCTAAAACCTTGACTCATATCGGTGGGAGGCTTACTTCTGGAACCTTCCTCTTCCCCGGATCCGGAGCCCCGATAATATGAAGAGCCGCCTTCGTTGATCCTGCCAAAATCTCGTCGAGTTCTTTTCAATTTCCTTCACCCCAGGAAAATCACCGGTATCGACCCCAATTTGGCGAACGACCTCCGAGAGCCTCAGCGACTCCTCTGTCCCTAGGGATTCCCTCGATCCCTCTCGGCGCTTCGCAAACAGAAGAGAGCTCTTTCCATCGACTTCGAAGAAACCAGAGACGATGGTCAGTTATCTCACTCGGTTACTCCTTTAAATCCTTCTTCGTTTTTCCCTTATTCGTTTTCTGTGATTTGATTTGATAGATTTGGAATCTTTTCTTTGGGTTTTACGATTGGCTTTGGCAAGGCATTTGGTTTGGTCCCGAATCTTGATGGGTCATTCTTTGATTCCATTAAGCCCGTCCCATATAGATGGCGCGAGGGTTAATGATGAAAGTCGATGCTTTTCTTGTTTTCATGGTTTTTGGTGGCATTTCTTGCTGATCAGCAATTGTTCAAATCGATGAATTTCATATCTTGCTCTCATACCCTTTACTGCCTTTTTATTGGACAAATGCTTTTGATAAAAGAGTGCCTTTTTGAAACCATTGATTTGACATATAAATGCAGAATCTCGTTTAGGGATGTCCAACTTGGGTAATCATATCTTTGGAACCGGTGATAAGATGAAGCATTTCCATGACTGAGAAGTTATCTGAATGTATACACACACAAAATTAGGAAGAATAAGCGCTGAGTATCTATGCAATGCTCTTGGATTACTATTAAAAAATCAGTGTCCGACATAATAATTTTAATGAACAGGATGTTTGTGCAACTTTTTGTTGATTTGCAGGGAAATCAATTCATATAAAAATGCCTGATTCCGGCAATAATACATTAAAGATTGGCAACGTGTTGACTTACTTGCACTAAGTGTTGATGTGATACCCTTGGACCTTAGTAGCAGGCATCATTCACGTAGGTTGGCGCATCTGCTTTGAAATTTCCTTGGAAACTCGTTGCTGCACCCGTTTCTCAAGCATTTCCTATTAAAATTTTTTTATATGAGAGCCCGCTTCCCTATATGTGTGCTCCTGCATCACCACCTGCTTCTGGTAACAAAACCTTAGACTAGGGTCCTAGTGTTAGGAAGCCCCAGTATCATGTCTGCAAGTGTTGTAGAAATAGGTGGTAAAATATCTCCATTGATAACATGTAAATTAGGAGGAGATCATGACAGGTAAATAGAAACATCTGCCGTTCGCATCATACCTGCCTTGTCATCTCTACCTCCAAATGGCCCTCTAGGTTGTATGTGGGCCCTTATCTTGCCTTGTTGCCTTCATGCATTGAGGATTGATGTTGGGTTCAAAAGCAACTGCAGAAAGTTCTTCAAATTGGTTGACAAACTTTCATCCATCGAACTAGTCTTATAGATTGGATAAGGCTTACAAGCTACGGCACATGTTGTTCACGTGGAAAATCAACCTTCTTCAACATAATGATCCAGTACTTTGATGTAGTTTTCACATTATAATTCTAGCAATAGGAGTCATGTGTATGTTGTCACAAACCTGAAAGGGCATAAAGGTGACAAGGCTAGATTAACCTCGTGATCCCCTTCGCTGCTCCAAATAATTTTGGTTATGTAACTTATATGTTCTATACGCACAAATTGCATTTTCCTATATTTTTGTTTTAGTTTTGTAAGAATTATATTTTAAAGTTCTGTATTAGGTTTAGGCTTGTCTTTGCATATGTGTCCATTGGTTGGTGTGTATATTAGGAACTTGTGCTTACATGCATCCGGATTTTACCATAAGCACTCACTAGGGCTGCAACTGGACACCAAATAGTTAATGTGGGGGGGATAAGTTGTGGAAAAAGATGAAAAGTAAAGATAGAATCGTGACTTCCTATGATTAACTTTATTTTTCCCTTCCACATGAAATAAAGTCAACCGGGTTATAGGCTGCCTTTTAGGCATTGTCTAATTAAGTTTAAAAATGCCATTTTGGTCTCTAGTTTTTGGCTGATTAAACTGCTAATGCACCCCAAGCCATCACATAACCTGCATCCAAACAGGGCCCAGGCTTATATAGAGGTAAATAACAAATCAACTAAAAACTTCATGTATTAAAGTTGCTTACATATTAGACTCAATTTCTTTTTGTAAACGTAAGATGGATGATAAATTCATAATTACGGAGACCAAACTTGAAATACAGAGTGTTTACAGATTTGTCAACTTTTGGTTCTCTTTTTGGCCTATTTGAGAGTAGATTACCATCAACATGCAAATTCCATGTATGGGAGGGGGATGTAATGCGACATTTTATAATCTTTCTTCTTTGTATACTTGTTATTAATATAGTATCTATTTACACGCATAAATTTTGACAAGTTAAACCGTAGCAGGACAAAGTTGATTGTTTCAAAGGAGCATGTCTTTGCCTTCACTAATTCATGACATATTTTTTTCCATTTTAGTAAAATGTTGATCATGTCTTTGTTTTATTTTGTGAAACATGTCCTTCACAGTAGAAAATGCATGCTCCTATTCCCTGTAATAGATGTCTTGTCTTTTATTAGGACGAATTATTTTGCATCACATCCTATGAGAGTATTATTTTTCTTTTCTTCTGTTTTTATTGTTTAACTAGGCTTCAAAACTTCTTGCCAACTTAATTATAATGGGTTCTGGAATATTGGGAAGGGCTGTATTGCAAGCATATCGCAAAGCAATTGAGAGTAAGTTTATTATTTTTTTTCTTGTTTCTTTTTTTCCTCTTCCACATGCTTTTGGATATTTGTAGTTCATGCTATCATCATTCTTCTTATTTTACTGTAAACAAATAAAGATATTTACTGTTCAAATACATACTTTTCCAATTGATTGGTTCTAGCTATGTTTTTTTTTAAAAAAAAAAAGCACTTTTGCAAATAATTTGAGCCAGTTCATGTGAATGATGACAATAGTATTTGACATTTTTATTTTTTTCTGTTGAGGATCATTATAACTTTGCAATCACAATTTTTAAGTCTATATCTCATATGTGAGAGGTTAGCTTCATATATCCTTCGTTCATCTTTGTATTCTTCAAGCTTCACAATCCATATCATCTCAAACCATCACATATAGATTCTCACAACATTCTTTTAGGTTTTCTTTGGCCTTTGTCATCATCTTTTTGAACTTTGCAGGGAAGCCAAACCCTTTTTTTTCATGCAGAATTTTTTGCTTGATTGCATATGTCAAACCAGTAAATGGTTTCTTGTCTCAGTTATTTATTTTGATGTGACTTGTATGTAATTCTTCTTTTGGTGGATGGTACTGGAGATCATCATCTATGGTGAATCTCTTTGTTTTGGCTTTCATTGATTTGGAGATCCAGTCTCTAGGCCTGTTCTGGCCCATTTTTAGTCCTCTACCCCACTGTTACTCATATTTCACTCTTTTCTTCTAGTTTTTTAAAATCTTCTTATGTTTTGCTCACTCCAACGAGTACCTAACCTATTGAGATGATTTTTCGTTCCTTTCTCTTCCTCATAACTATGTCTGCCCTCCATGTTCTTCTTGCTCCTACCTTCCCCTATTTTGTACTCTTGAAGCCCCCCTTTATTTGTATGGACAGACCATATAGGTTTTTGCTCAAATTTGCATGATCTTAATCATAATTATCTTCTAGACCCATTTCCTTTGTCCTATTTGTCACCCACTCAAAAACCTCTTATCTTCTTGTTTTAGCCTTTTCTCGGTTTCTTGTATTTTGTTGGCTTTTTTGTTTATCTTCTTGTAAGCCCTTTTCCATTTAGAGAGCTTTGCTTGGAGTTCATCTTTTGGATATTACCTATGAGTGAGCCTATGTGTCATGCATTCGCCATTCTCTTATCGATTTCATCATGCCTATTGATGTCAGCAAATTGTTAACAAGCATTGGGTACTAACTTCGTGACGTGTACATTTGAAGTGGGCATACTGGTTCCCATGGATTGCCTCATTACTCATTAGGTCGGCATCATTTCACAAGTGTGTACGTTAATGCTGAATAAATCATGATATGGTCCGAGTAATATATGCCCAAGTTTCCTTCTATAATTTTTGGGTTGATTAATTTTTCATTATCATGTGATTTGGATGGTAAGTGTTATCCTTAGCCTCCTTTGAATGATTGTTTTGCATTTTTTTTTGGGTGTTAGGGGGGCGTAACTTTGAAAAAGCACTCATACAAACGAAATATGGATCCTTACCGATAGGCCTGTTGCCCCTTGTAGATTATAGGTTTGTCACTTTAAACAGAACCCCCATGCTTTCCCTTCCTTCGTGATGGCATCAAGTTACCTATCTTGTGTATGGCTTCATGTAAAGACACTTTATGCAATGGTGTTAGTGATGTGGCAACAAGGCAAACTGGTTGAAGAACTTTACCCTCTTACCCCCTGGGAGATAGTGCTGGAGGGAAGTGACTATTTGCTTATCCCACGCCCAGCCCTCTCAACACAAGCTCGTGATACATGCGAAACTTGTCAGTCAGGTGATACATTAGGCAAGGGTGAAGGGGGGATTTAATTGCCATGATTACACTTCAAAGATTAACACACAAATAGAAGCAAACTGGATTGAAGAACCTTTTTGGTGAGGGAAATTCCCCCAAAGAAATTTTTATTCAGCCAAAAGACTGTCCTATACAATGTATTAGGTGCATATAGGGGACATGACCACTAATCTTAACTCGGGCATTACCCGATATTGAATCATATTCAAAATATGACTCAATAATGAGAAAATATGTTAGATTTATAGTAGAATAATTATAGAAACCTAGCTAAAATTTGATAGTCTCTAATGGAAAATCCGTAGGAAAATCAGGAGAAAATATTTGAATCAAATTAAATATTTGTCTGTCAAAGTCTTTGTCCACAAATTAGCTGGCTCTTGTGAAGCTTGGTATGGTCTTGGTAGTCATAGTACTTTCTATTTCACCCTGTGTTGTATCATCAGATCCATATACCGTCACATTGCTTAGGTCTCGATGTGGCGTGTGCCCACCTCTTGGCTGTAGGACTCGACCACTAGTATCCATTACTCCCTAGACATACGGCCAATGAGAGGGTGTCCTAGCCTATACCCTGTGGATAGTAGTTGCACAAGCACAACATCCTTCCTACATTTCCACATGATTGCACGTGGAGTTCATCAGGACCATGTCAATTTGATAGGCATAACATGGCAAAATAGTTATGAGCCACCAAGGATCTATTGTGTGACAATACATGTGCTTCAAATGCAAGCATTTTGTCATTATATATGCTCAGCACCATTGTAAACATGCAATAGAATCCAACTGAAAGAAAATGCAAGCACAGCCTACAAGTTCATATTGATGCATTTTAGGGTAGGACCAAGTAGATGATCAGGCAAACATATAACAATAATGCATACCTACAAACACTAGACAATGTATAGGTTGATGTGTTCAATAAGAAAGAAGCTAATCAAGCCATGCTTTTAAGTATGCAGTTAGCCTCCCAAAGCTGTATAACAAATGCAAATTTCTACCAAAGTTTTGTAGGATAACTAATTGAAAATAATGCCATGGGGTTTTTCAATATCATAAACCTAATATTTCACAAAGCATGCATGTAATGCGCAACAATTTGGAACCATCAACCATGAAGTTAGGCCCTTGTGTAAATGTATTTGAACACAAAAGAACTAACAATTATACTAGCTCCATTTTTTTCCAGAGTAACCAGCAGATCTTAGATTAGGCTTTATCATATAAACAAGAAATCATTTTAATCACAACATGAGGAACAACCATGATCTAGGGCAGCTAATAACTACAAAAGATAGATAGCATAAATAATATGAAATTGTAGATGCTCAATATGTGCCACAATGATGTGACTGCCACCCATAGACTTTATTTTAGATGGAATTAAGCATTTTAATTGTAAAAGGAAGCACAATCATCATAGAAGGCAGCAAATAAGCTCAAGCAAAGTAATCCTGACACAAACAGCTCAAAATTTTCCATCTTTCATTATTTTTCACATGCATCTATAGTTCCTGATTAGACTTCAATTTTGGAAAAAAATAGCCATTCTGATTATCAGAAAGAGCCACAGCCGTGGTATAGTGCAGCAAAGATGTATAAATCGGGCCAGTAACCAATAGATATATCGAACTCCAAAGAATATAATTTTTCACAAAAAAAAAAAACTTGTAATTCTGGCTGTGCAAGCACAAAGCCTTCAATAGATGCAAGCATCCATGATAAAATCCATATAAAATAGCTGCAATATTTCTGAGATCAAGTTGTTCGGACTAAAAGCCCAACATAGAATTGATATATCTCCATATGTGAGATCAAACAATCTCATAATAGGGTGCAGGGTATGCATGCTGGGGAGTAGGGAGGTGGGTTAGCTGGACCAGTGGATGTCTCCAGGAGTTGCCCCCTGGGAAGGAACTGTCACTGGAGTGGATGATGAAGGAGATGGAGTAGAGGATGACCACGGAAGAGGGCATATAGGTTGCCCATGCCAGATTTCTGACCAGTAGCAGCTTGCCAACCCTCTGGTGCTCACCAGTGCATGAATGATGGGAGGAGATGCCACACACAAGGAGAGAGATAGTAGGAGAGGGAGGAAGGCAGTGGGAAGAAGGTAAAGATAGAAGCCCACCTGAACCTCCTTGCACAATAATGATAGCCAAGGGCAAAACCATAATTATGTGGAATAGGAATCCGTCCAGTTCTGTGTCACAAATCTAACCCAATGGTGGAATAGAGTTATGCCATGAGGTGCTTGGATAGCCCCCTCCTGCCACATTACTATATTCTGGAGGTTCAAAGAAGAGCGTTTGTTATAATAAGTGGGGGACTTATTCAGCATAACACTATTCCAGGGGTTTAAGGAGAGTGTTTGGCATAATAAATTGGGGATGGTGGGGTTATCTCCCACTTATTCTGCATCCAAGCATGACCTAAAAGATAAGTATGTTTCCAACATCTTTCAGGGACTCAACATCTTTGGATTTTTGCAAAAACCGCCCATTTGCATAGCATTGTCACATTGTCACACAAAACTCTAGTTTACATTCGTTATGCATTAAATTTGGAACTTTTTGTTGGCTCCTTAGTTCCTTTCATTATCTAACATGTTTTGAAAAATTTTGTAGTGTTTTTATGCTATAAATGTGTCCATATTGGATTATTTACTCTTACATCTTTAAGAGTTGCCACTTGCTAATTCCTTGCTTTTATCAGGGCCTTTTAGTTTATTAACCTTTGCTACATTTTTATTCTATGGACATGGCTTTCTTGTTTTGAGTTAAGAAAACTTTTCATTCCTAAGGAATAATAGCTTTGAAGTAGTATTTAATTTCCAATCCAAGGTATTCTGGTGGAACTAGTGCAGTTCCATGGACCAGCTTCGACAATTTGGTGAAACCAATGAACCTTTCTATGCCTTTGGCAAGGTGTCAAGTGCTCTATTTCTTTGTATGTAAGCATGTGAGCATGTATGTAAGGTTTTAAATCTCGTGAGATTGTGCTGCCCTAGTTCTTCCATGGAACAGGATGTGTCGCCATCCTCACTTCTCCCTGACACTTGCGATGGGGGATGCCTCTCAGTACACGTCAATCTGGATGCTAGGACACTGGCGAGGTGGTCACATCCTGACTGGCATCATGGGATTCGAAACCATGTGTACACACACTTGCACTTACATACATACATATGTATGTATGTATGTATATATCTTCGGGATGGTCACATGTAACAAATTTTATTAAACTGATTTATCTATCTTCTAAATTTAAGCCCAAGAATGCGTCTATGTCCTACCTACATAATGGATATTCCTGTTCCTGTAGATGCCAACAAATCTGGTGTTGCACAAGAAACCATTAATAATATTCGCAGAGCAAGCCGAGCTATGACCGAACAGGAAGCCAGGCAGATCCTAGGAATCCCTGAGCATGCAACATGGGAAGAAGTCATGCAGGTCCTTCCACCCACCTAAGATTTTCTTCCCCATTTATTGTAATTAGCCATGAGTTCTATATGCTAGTTATGCAGTGTATATAATTGTTTTTAGGACTCAATAACTGTAGTTTAATGGTATACGTGCAGAAGTATGATACTTTGTTTGGGAGGAATGCTCAGCATGGAAGCTTCTACCTTCAGTCAAAGGTTCACAGGGCTAAAGAATGTTTAGAAGCTGTCTACCAAAAGAACAGTCCAGGAAATTCTTGAAATCCAAGTTCCTGTCTACTGTTTTGAAAGCAGCTTTTGCTGTTCTAGTTTTATACGCTACTTTTTCCCCATATTATTTCTGAAATTAGAGAGTGTATATATGCAATTGTTCTTGTATCTGAAGATGGTTTAATATAACTTGCCAGTTGATGTAAAGTTGATAAAAGAAGAGCAGGATCAAGATTAATTAATTGATAAAAAAATTCAGGGGGCAGAGCTTGTGTTGTTTCCTCCTGCCATCTTCACCCCCAAACTTCCTCTCTGATCATATTTTTGTTATTTCTTTCCAAGGCCAGACTTTCGTAACCTAATAGCATGCAAGACACGGAACTTGAAACCATGGCACCAGGAAGGCTATTTCTAACAAGTTCAACTATATCAAAAAAAAAAAAAAAAAACATCATCACTATCACCTTATCGCTTGGTTCTAGAGCTGTTAATGAATCGGACATAATCGAACAGTGACTGTTTGGGATCGAATATTGTGAACTATTGTTTACTTCGTATTTGATTTGGATTCGAATGTATTTGAGGGAATTTTGTTTGAGATCGATTTAAGCTCGTTATGTTCGAATTAGGCTCGAGTTTGGTTCATCTAAAATAATAAAAAAATAAATATTCGAAAAAAATAAATAAATAAATAAATAAAAATTATGTTGAATTTGTGCAAGACGGTTGTTCATATCTTGTTGGGTTTTTTCGATTATTCTATCGAATGTCGGAATTCTTCTTACCATTGCTGGAATATCTTCTCTTCAGATACTGATGGCCTGTGCCTCTTCGTTGGAGACACCTCCAAGCCATTAAACATCATCAAGTCCTCCACTGTTGGCTCCACAGGGAAGCCACCACATCGGACTTACCTCAGTGCCTGTGGTCTCCATGATTTTGACCACGGCAACTTCTGTCTCTGCATTAAAAATCTTGATTTCGAGAGCTGCAACGATGGCGGAATCGGAATCGAAGAGATCGGGGGCTGGATGTCGGAG
The DNA here is from genome assembly GCF_000442705.2 of Elaeis guineensis. Classification (NCBI taxonomy): domain Eukaryota; kingdom Viridiplantae; phylum Streptophyta; class Magnoliopsida; order Arecales; family Arecaceae; genus Elaeis; species Elaeis guineensis. The sequence continues at coordinate 122,730,614 of NC_026003.2, forward strand.
GAGGATGATTAGAGACCGGAGGCATGGTCGTGGGAGGAGGAGGAGGCCATGACGGTGGAGGGCAGAGGCGAAATTTTCGCCGCCACTGCCATGGCTGGTGGGGTGGGATGGATGGCGAAGCCCATTCATGTGGTGCTGGAGGACGGTTCGGATCGTACTTATGAAGTTTCGGATTGAGCAGTTGGAGGTCCTCCGTGCCTTCTGTCGTGAGAGAGGCGGAGAGGTCGAGGGATGAAATGATGAAATGAGGCTGTTTGAGGATTAGGATTTGAGTGTAAGAGAGTATATACAGGCTAGGTTTAACTGATCAATATCACCACTATGGATCATTGATCCAACGGTGATAAACAAGCCTTCTTCAGCCGCTGGATCAATGATCCGATAGTGAGTATTAAGGCTTGTGTATACTTAAAAAAATATATTAAAAATTTATAAAAAAATAAAATATTAGTATAATATATATATATAGATATATATAAAATATTAATATATTATTTATTTTATCAGTTTTTATCGATCTGAACACGGTCGAATAAAAATTTATTCTAGTTTGGATCATTAAGATATCGACTTTAAAAATTTTGTTTATGTTTAGTTCAACAATTTAACGAATGAAACGCATATGACTCAAAAATAATTTGAATATTTTGAATGAATGAACAACGGGCTAGATTGATAGCCTTATTTGATTCAATTGGAATGGGGTAGCAGGATTGGCATCTTATGAGTTTGCTAGTGTTTGTTGGACCATGCATATTTCAGTCAATCACTGATTTTTATATCGCTTGATGCATTGAGAAGGCCAATGGCAGATGATCTATAGCTTAATCCTCATAAAAATGGGGAGTTCATATTCCAGGTTCGTTGCTGTAGTTGTGCAAGTGGAATGTTTTCCCCCTCTAATCGGGAATGGCCGCTAGGATTTTTCTTTTCCCCCTTTTCCCTATCTTGCCCACTCTCAGAAATCCACCACGGTAAATTTTGTATCCTCGAAATCGAAATTATTTGGTCTCCGCCTTCTTGGTTCGGGAGCTTGGAAAAAGAGAAGACCAGGCAAACAAAAGAAAAGATATAACAAGGCGAGAGAGCAACTTTGTGAGTATAAACAAGAATAGCTTGGCACTTTGTTTGTGGGACCAAGCAGCAGAAACCATTGCATGTATCGAAGAGGCCTCCGTATTGCATGCACCAGGTGCAATTGGACCGCGTGAAATCCCACGGTGAGAGGCTCTTCGATAATGAGAGGCTAACAGTCATCTGTGAGAGGCTCATGTCACACAGATAGTGCTGCGGAAGCAATTATTATTCGTGCTCTTTTCTCCGGCTTAAATGACCTGATTCTCATTTATCCTTTGCTCTCTTCTTGAGATTTCTTGAAAATTAAAATGGCCTGCAAAAGAGGTTACATTACTTGAACAACCACGCTTCCATCAAGGTCCCGTCGAATTGGCTTTTTATCACTCTTTCGGCCATCATGATCTGATTCAAGATTTACATCTTTGTATCTGGTCACGTTTTGACCAGGCTAGAATTCTTCGGTCACTTTGTCTGTCATCATTACTTTCATCCATGACCACAAAATCATCATGATGAAAAGGATTTTTGTGCTCGTTGTTTGAAAGGTCAATGGATTTTGTAGGATCATTTTCTTGAAAAGTTTTACCGCAGCTTCTTATTTTAGAGACGCATCCTATCTCGTTGGATCCTACCGATCATATCAAAAAAGAATTTCTTGCGAAACTAAACTTTGATAGAATATGAAACATGAATTCGACTCTAATTCATATCTTATTCGATTCTATTACTTTCTAATTACATCTAAATCTGACTGGATTTAATTTCTGAATGGTAAGAGATTTATATTCGAATCTGACAATAGACTCGATAACATCCTCGTGGGTGAATCAAACTTAGAATTGAAATCGATTTTTGTTGGACATAGAAGGTTGGAGAATTCAAAAGCATGTCAGATTTTCCAAGACAAAATCTTGGCTAATACATTTAACAAGATTACCACTTATTTAAGAAAGGAGAGCTTCGAAAAAACGGATGGGAAAATATTCGTCCAATCATCGTCCCAGTTCTCATCAGATGACACAAACAAATTTCACCGTACAATTTTTTTAATATAATTAAAATTTCTCATAATAAGAATTTCCCAAACGCTTCGTGATAACATCTCTTCTGCTCTAGTTCGTATTCACGATTTAATTCAGTGTATCTTTTCGGTCCAAATCATCCCGAAAAGCTCGTTATCTAATTTCCTCTGGGTATTTTATATATATATATATATATATATACACTCCCGCACCGCGAATCCAATTCCAGGGTTCCGGCATCAAGCGGAAACCGTAACTACCTAGAGACCTCCCCACAAATCCAGCTCAATTTTCCTCCGATCACCCGAAGCTTCCGGATCCTGGGGAGATTAGAGGGACGAGGCGTTTCCAAAGGAGTAAGGCCCTGCTTTTTGTTCACAAATTTCATTCGCTTCTTTCAATCCGAAGCTCAGCAGGTGTCCGTCTCGATCCATTTCACCCAGCTCTGCGCCTAGGGTTTGGAGGCGATGTGCTACGTGGATGTTGATGTGTTTTTCTGATTATCGGAGGAATTCGGGTTTTCAGATTCTCGCATTTAAACTTGATGTTCCCTTGAAAAGATGGAATGTTGTGACGTTTTGAGACGAGGCATTAAGATTTGATCTTGGGGATCGTGAGATGTACCAGCGCGCGGACACGGGTGCCACGCTGGGTGGGGTGGCGACGGACGCCGGAGATGTGGTGGTGACGCTCGATCAAGTGCCGAGGTGGAGCGATGCGGACCAGCGAGCCTACGGCGTTGGGGACCCCGATCCTTCGTCGCCCTTTCCTACTTTTCGGATCCTCTCACTTCGTCTTCGGGAGCTGAGACCGGGGGTAATGGGGTGGTCTCGAGGTTTCCTGTGGATCATGAAATCAATTCGATGATATATCTGTGGCGTGGAAACCCGTGGAATCTTGAGGTTGATGCTGTTGTAAATTCTACTAATGAGGTGAGCACCTCATTTGCTGTCGGTCTGAGGATTTAAAAAGCATCGGGTCATGTTCCTATGTACTCTGAATTCATCTAGGGTTGGTTCTCACTAAAACAAGTTTTAAAATTCTATATATTTCATCAATTTCTGCTTATCTGATTTGCAAAATATGGAGGTATAATGCTTTTAGTTGTAATGAGGACTAATTTGTTATTTGAGTTGCTTGGTAGAGCCTGGATGAAGCACATAGCAGCCCTGGTTTGCATGCCGCTGCTGGACCCGGTCTTGCAGAAGAATGTGCTACATTGGTCAGTTTGGAATACTGTTGGCAAAATTTTAATCAGCTCAACTGATCTGGGCTTCTTTGAAATGGAGAATTGACAGTGATCAGATTTCCGTCTTCCTTGCAGGGTGGATGTCGAACTGGAATGGCAAAAATGACCAATGCATATGATCTCCCTGCTAGGTTGGTGTCTCCAGTCCCTCGACAAATAGTACTCATTATGCAAAGTTGTCCAGTCGTCATAGTCAATAGATAGGATAAGATCATATTTTTATGGTGTCAGCATGATTTTCTGAATGCAGATGCATGTGTATTCAAGTATTAATGCACTTCCATCACTATAGTCATCCTTTTTATCCAGTTAACATGGTAATAAATTTTAATGGCCTTTGTCTCTACAAAGATGCTATTAAAGTATTAAACATCACTCTCGAGCTTAACGCTAAAAGTTAGAAGCTAGAGCTGGACCAGGTGCAGATTTAGGTGCGCTCAAGGGAGGGGATTTTTGGAGAGACTGTGAATCGAATATGATATCCAAGTTTGAAATTTCCAGCTGCTAGGTCTGAAAGACTTTGATATTGCTTAATCTCGATATCTTCTAGTTATATTCTTCTTTGGTTCCCAAACTCGCCATAATTTTATATCTCCGAATCTACAATGAGGTTGACCTACAAGTCCTATTAAACAAACATATTCCGCATTGATTGTCTATATGCAACTAACCACTACACTATCTCCCAACCATTCCAAGCTTGGTCATCTCTCCTAGCCTTATAATTAAATATGATAGGTTTGTGTCCCGTGAATTCTATGTTGAATGGTTTGGCACAACATGTTGAGCAATATTGCATGTAGTGCTTGCTAGGCCATCAAAAAGTTATTGTATTCATAGTTTTCTTTTTTTTAAAAATGTTGCTTTACGTGGAAACTTATCATCAGAAAGTTATTGTATTAATAATTTTATTTAAAAAAAAATTCCACTCTATGTGGAAACCTATCAAAAGACATCAAAATGGTTATGAGAAAATGATTTCTTGCCCAAGAGCTTTCTTATCCCATTAGGGCTCTCATCTTACTGGTAGTTTCCCTGGGACTTTTTTTTGAGCATACTTTGGTTCAATAAATGACTTTTTGATCAAACTAAGGTTGTATTTTAATTCAACACTGAATTTTTTAAGATGGATACATCTTACATCACAAACAACCAATTTGAGGACTTTAAAGACAGTAGAATGTTTACGATGCAGGCTGGAAGCATTTGACCCTACGATTATTTGACTCTAGCTCCTTTGATAACAATTTATATGGTTTAAGGGCTCAAAGGGTGGGTAAACATAGCCAAATATCATCAAAATTGAAGAGAGTTATGGATGCATAGAAAACTATGTTGGAACAAGATCGAGGTCCAAGCCTGCACCTTTCATTGTTGCAAGTCTCTTGGATGGCCTCCCTAAGGCTTGATGATGCAAAGACAAAAAGGTGATGCTTGGCTCACAAGTGCCCAATAACCTTAAGTTTTGGTCAAATTGCAGTCTAGTGCACATTAGTCCTAAAGATAGCATCATCACAATCAACACAAGTTGAATTTCAAACTCAAACCATTTCCAAGATGTTCAGCATTGGATTAGCTTTCTAATGCATCTTAAATCTCCTCCATTGGAGATTGAATGAGGAAGTTATGGGCCCTTTAGTGATAACCTATCATGTTTGCATTGCTGACAAAGTTCAACTTAATTACCATGCCATTTTGCAGCCTTGTCGAATTACGAATGATTTTTCTAGATTTTTCATCAGCATTTCTTGTTTTTCTCTTCTAGAAACACTTGTTAATTTGTTTACAAGCCTACAAGACCTAGAAATAGGATTTCTATGGGTCTTAGAAACCTATCATATGAATATTCTTTATGTACTCAATATTAATTATTGGAGAATTAACAGAGCTTCTTCTTTATGGGGTGCACTCTGGTGTTCTCTTTCTACGTGGTGGATTTTGTGAGACCCTGGTGGACTTTGGGGAACAATGATGGCTAGTTGGTGGTGTTCTTAGTCATAGAGCATCTCAAAGGTGTAAGTTGGTGGAATCCTTGGCGATGATGAGACCCTTTTGGTAGTGAGGCAAGAAGCTATTAGTCGTCCTTTTCTAGTTTTCCTTTTTTTGTCCTTGGCATCTAGATCCTTTAGCCTTTAGATTTTAAGATTAATTATTGCATTCAATATTTTAGACCTAGATTTATTCTTATTCCATAGCTTGTTTTAGTCTTCCGCTTGGTAACTCTGAAGCTTGCATTATGCCTTCCAACCTGCATCGATTTACCATAAACATACATCCTAAAACATTATAAAAATCAAGCTAAAGCTTAAGATTTCCTCACAAGTCCAGTGAGATATAGGGCCCATCTTATACCACTACTCTAGTTCTAGCCTAACCCAACTTCTACCAGAACTAGTTTCGATTATATCCCCAATCTGCCTCATTCCCATTCTGTTCCTTTCTCTTGAAATGACATACTGCATGGAACAGTGTGCAAGGCATCTCACATGGCCAATTCAAGTAAAAATGATGCCCCTAAAATATCCGATACAGCACATGATACCCAATTTGTGTGATTTCTCCAGTTTGTTTTTATTGATTTATTATCAAATACTCAGTGCCAAGGCTTGCAAGCTTGATATTGGACCTGTACTAGTATTATGCTGGTACAATGTCAATATGCTTGGCATAGGGGTCGGTTTGGCATACCGAGACTTGATTTGCACCCCATATTGAGTCTTGGTTCAGTACTGATACAGTACAGCACACCCGATATGGGACAGTGTGCATTTATGCGGCGAACCTTGCTTAATGTTGTTGCTCCTGTGTAATTTGAGTTATTCTGTTTATTATCCATTGTAATCTTGCTTTATGGTTGCACACTAACCAGGTTAGCATGTGTTCAACTTTATCTTGCAGAAAGGTTATTCATACTGTTGGTCCTAAGTATGCTGTCAAGTATCATACTGCTGCTGAGAACGCACTTAGCCACTGCTGTCGTTCTTGCTTGGAGCTTCTTATTGAGAGTGGACTTCATAGGTTCAATGTGTTGAATGCTGCAAATGTTCAAATGCTTTAAACTCTGGATATTTTATACTGTATGGGCTTAGCCTGTACCTTGTTCTAATAGATCAAACTAACTATAGGCCATGACACCCTTGTGCAGCATTGCCATGGGCTGTATATATACAGAGGCAAAGAACTATCCTCGCGAGCCAGCTGCACATGTTGCAATAAGTGAGTAATACAAAATGCTAACATTGAATTTTCAGCTTTTTATCATGAACATGCTGCCTTTTTGTACTTTAACCTAATCTCTATTTGTCGATATGCACTGCTCATGTTTAATGTAGAGCGGCATTTCTGCATATGCTTGTATTACATCTTCTTTGCTATTTTATTTTTATTGATGTTAGTTGTCTTCTGAGAATGGGTTAGGGACTGTCAGGCGGTTTCTGGAGAAGCAGAAGGATAAAATAACTGCAGTTGTTTTTTGTACTACCACATCATCTGATACAGAAATATATAAAAGGTAACTGCTCTCCATGCATAGTATGTGAAAAAGAAATATGGCATCTAGAGCACGTTTCAAGAGAAGTTTCTACACTGTGATCTGCCTTGTATGCCATAACTAGTCTTTTGCTCTGGAATTCTCTAATATCATGTGACAATACACTTGGTTTGTTCCATTGGTTTCCATTCTGACATCAGATCATTATGCAGATTACTTCCACTTTACTTCCCTAGGGATGAGCATGAAGAAGAGATTGCAGTGTCTAAGCTTCCAGCAGATGTCGGAGATGAGAATGGTGAGACAGTAATAGATGAACGAAAGATCAGAATAAAACCATTGCCTGCAGTGTCAGTGTCTGTTCCAAAACCTTCAGCAGTCCCAGTTGATTCTCCTGTTGCTGATGTTGGATTGACAGCGAGACGGTTAGTACCAACTACCAATTCTGATTCATTTTTGGTAGCTTACAAGATGGTTAGTATCAAAGATCTTTGATTTAGTTTTTTCTGGCAGCTATTTTGTTGTGCTAACCTTAATTCAGTTTCCAACTCTCCAATCTGAAAGACAGGCCTCAGCATGATCCTGAAGACCATGTGCAAGGGACTCAATCCACTCTTAGTTGTTCTTTTCAATTTAAAAACCTAAGAGATGTATTCCAGCCACTTGCTATTATATTACATTATTTCAGTGAACTTTTTTCCTATGCTCAGGATTGCTCTGCATGGATATTAATCTCATTTATCAAGCATAACATTCATTTAGTAAGTGAACAGAAAAAATTAGAAAACTATGGGTATGACAAGAAAGTGCAGAAGGATCCTCAAGGAGCTCTGTTTATTAGGAACCCATCAAAATTATACAATATGAAAACAAGATAACAATATCTTGGGCATTGTCTCACCATTGCATTAGTTTTCCCTTAATGCCTGAAAGTCAAATTCAAGCCACCCATTCCATTATTTGTACATAATGAGCTTCAGAAAGTGATATGTGTTTGCAAAATCCAGTGCTATTTCTCAACAACTTACGGATACCATAATTATCTTCTGTGCCTGAATCTGATAACAAATAAGTATCACCCTTGCCTGTTGCTTACCTACTTGTAGGATTGGTGGAATGAGATATCCTGGCCCATATGCTGAATGAATATAGGAAAGGTGTCAAAAGATGACTTGTCAGGTTATGAGGTTGTGTGAGAGAAAAGAGGAAGGGGTTTGATTTGGCTAAAGGCAATAGAAATGCAATTCAAAATTTTGCTTCTTTTCAACTTGATGAGGAGATCATTACTTGCAGTGGATTACTGTTAGGCAAGACAAGAGAAGAATAGAAGGAAGGGTTGTTGGTTGATGGTTTTGCTGAGTTATAATTAGATTCTGGGTAGTTGGAAGGGTTATAAAGTTATAATTGTTATGAGATATTTGATGATCTTGAATCAATGGTGGATTAAATGAAATACATGGTTAAAATATGTCTTCAAGCCACATGTTTGTAAAAAAGGACAATTGTCACATAAGATGCGAAACTTTTATGCAAATGGAAACTTGGATCTTGTGAATTGGAGTCTCCATAATCAGGAATAAGGAGGCCATTCCTAAATTCTTCTCCTTTAGTAATAAAGTGATATAGAAATTTTCGACAAGAAAGAGGAGTTCGTTGTCATATCTAGTGCGATACTGCAAGACTTATTGGGAGTATCATGTTTCACAATACAGTAATGCATCACTTGCCTCTATCATAATTTAATGGAAGTTGACCATGTCAACCAATAATGTGATTTAAATTTTCATCTTACGTATTTCAATTTTTGATTTCATAGCTCAGAAAACAGTAGTAATCATGGTTAGCAGTCTTGATACCAAACTATGTACCAGTGGGAGATCAGTACAGTATCAGTCCCAGCACAGAAATTTTTTTTTTCAAGGTTCTTAAGCTTCCTTTATTTTGTTTTGAGAGAAAAATAAGGTTTTCTGAGTTCGTTTATGATGTCTGAATGTAAGATACTTCAACTTTTTATACTATATGCCTAAAGAATGGTGTGACTATATAATACAGGTTAAATTAAGTATAACATAGAAAATGTTAAATAATTTTGTTAAATGGGAAGTACAATGTACATGCATATTTTCAATTCCAAGTCGAGTGTCCATGTCTTATACACATATGGGTTACATTTGCAGTCAAGTCCTGGGTCTCGACTCTAACTTTGGTATTATACTTACCCTTCCACTCTCCCTCTCCTTCTCATCTTTTACATTGCTTACAAGTGAAACATAGAGAGAAAAGAGTTTGGTGACCTTTTCTCTCCCTATTATTGAGGGGAGGGGTTAATTGGGCCTGAAGGAGGCCCTTATTGGTTGAACTGCCCAGAACCGCTTGCTTCTGAGTAGTTCAGTGAGGTAAGGACTGGTTCAAGTCCCATTTCGTACTGAGACCATAAACCATCCCAGTTCATGGTTGATATGATATGATGCTGACCAAACTAGGCAGTTCGGCCAAGGCTAAATCAAAACTAGTAGCAACACTTGATTCACAAGGGATAATGCTCAATTTTTGATTTCTTCATCTACTTAATGCCAAAACTAATTGAAAATAGGTTAAGCTAATGTGGCCAATGCAAGGGTTGAATGTGCATAATTTAATTTCTTTACAAGGGATAATGGACATATATTGGTTTGACAAGGGTCTATGTGTAAGATGATAGCTTCCAAAGGTGCAGCGGAACAGTCTTACATATATATGCAGTTGAGTTATGATGTTTCAAGGAAGCAGATTGTTCATGCCAAGAATGTACTGTGAAAAGTCACCATGTATTTTGCTGACATGGCTCAATTCATTATGGAAGTTTAGGCGTTATATCCAATTTATTAAAATGTAATATGATCATAGCTTGAAAGGGCACAAGTTGAAAGACTACAGTATTTCAATGCTGTGACAAAATAGGGTGCAAATTATGTTCTGTTTGTGATAAAAGAAGACCCTTAAGCCTCTAACTAAAACGTTTTTGTACATTACCTATTGTACATATAAAATATCAATGCCAAATTGAATCCTGGAAATCAAATGAAGCTTTAAATTATTAGCATTCTATATATTATCATGGTCTTCTTCATTATGTTTTTGTACCAAACAATGCGCATATAGTGGAGCTAATTTGAGACTCTAGCAACTGTGATCTGATTTTGCAAGTTAGAGGTGCATGACATGGAGAATATTCTAGTCTTATATGCAAACTGATTTGCTAGTTGGTCAGCAATATATGTTCAAACCTTTTCCCTTGAAGAATCTCACAGTAATTCCTCAAGTGTCCTAGTCATCATACATACATACATAATGTTTTTTTAATACAAATGTTACTAGTATCCAGGAAAAAACTGAAAGCAAGAAAGCTAATATGTAAAATAATGTTCTATTAATGTTGGAGCCAGTGTGGAGGGTATGAAGGACATTTGTTATCTTGTTAGTTGAAGGCTTTCCCGATTATTACTTGCAATAATCAAAAAGTTCTGTAATTTATTGTATGGATTAAATTCTCAGCATAGGAACAAGAAGCCACTTGGTGGGATAGGGAGATCACTGCTTTGGCAGGAACTCTAGAGGATACATTTATAGAATGGATTAAATTCTCAGCATAGGAACAAGAAGCCACTTGGTGGGATAGGGAGATCACTGCTTTGGCAGAAACTCTAGAGGATACGTTTATAGAAACCATGAAGGTGGTTTCACTTTCTGCTAGTATAGCAAGTAGGTAAATTCCAGTGGATCAAAACTTATATCTTTAATTATTTATCTGCTACTAAATTCCTAATGTTCTGTGTCAGTCTTATTATTAGAGGTGGTTCACTTCTTGTTAGCTGGATGATTGGGCTATAAGGTTTCTCCCTTGTTAACTTTTGCTTCTGTAGACTGACGACCTTGAAGTGATGGGAAGTCTTTATATGCCTTTGAAGATAGATATATCTGCTTGACTTGCTGTGGTTGATTATAACATAACTAGCCTTACAGGTAGAAGTAAGTAACTTTCGAGTTTTTATCTGCTCTTTGCTCTTGTATGTGTACCAATGAGGTTGCTTAGGTCTGCTTCAGCACTCTCTGGCATATTTTCTTTTTGTTATAATTTGTTGGAGAAGCAAGGAGACTAGTTTTAAGATAATTTTCATTTCAGTATTATTTGCTTTTTCCGAAATTAAAAAAAAAAGGATAGTGAATTTTTCATTTTTTTTTTTTTTTTTTATCTTTTTTCTTTGGGGCCTTGGGGGAAGGTGGTGATGGGGCTGACTAGATTTGGAGTATATTACTGATGCTTAAAATAACATTAATCAATCTATGTCTGTAGGAATTCTTTCAAGTTAGATTCATATCTGGATCCTGCATTTATGTCATTGATTAAGGACCCGGATCAGCGAAGGATGGAGCAGTGGGAAAAAGCGACCCAAGTACAAAGTGGATTTAGTTGTGGTAAGCTGTTGGGATTTGGTGATCTAGGTGGCCCTCCGTTATCTGCAGCCGACGAGTACTCACTTCATTCCAGATATCTTGCCAAAGCAAATTCTCTTAATCTTTCAGAGATTGGTGAAATGAAAATTGTGTAAGTTTCTCTTTTCTAGATTGGCTGTAAATGCATATGGTAAAATTTGTGTTTGCACAGTGAAAGCTTCAATCCATAGGCTTGTATTCTGACTTGAAGTTGATCTCACCCATTATCAGATTTGTAATAGTCTTTGCTTATTCAGTTTTCGCGGTGGAGTAGACAGTGAGGGACATCCTGTAATGGTTGTGGTAGGAGCTCACTTTCTTTTACGGTGTCTTGATTTGGAACGGTTTGTTCTCTATGTAGTGAAGGTATCAAATCATATGCTGGATCGCATTATTTGCTTCTCTAGTGTTTTCTCTTATGTTTGCACTTTAGATTGTTAATTTGCTATATACTTTTCCACAAAATACTCAGCAACATGATTTATGAAACTTCTCTAACTGCCAATAATCCTTGATTTGCATGCTTAAAATCTAAATAATTTATTCAAAGTTTTCTGCATCAAGTTGGTCCTTTTAATCTTCCTCATTGAGATGGCCTTAAAAATCATTCCTTCTTCAGTTGATATACATTGGGCACTTGACTAATGCCATATGAATTACCCATTGATTCCATTACCACGTAAATCACAAAATTTCACTGTAGCAAAGGGTTAAGTAATTACATAGTGATAATAGCATTTTATTATTGTGGGACACATAGCCATCTGCATAGGCTTTAGCAGACCCTGCCCATTTGCCCCCAAAAAAAGTTGTCTCCACTGTTCACCTAAGTTGACCTGTCCACCTCCTTATCTGTCTGTATCTGTTAGTAAAAGTAAATAGTAGATAACCAAATCTTCAAGCTGTTAAATACTTCAAGAAAAGAACAAATTCTGACCTTTTCTCTGTCTATTGAAGGCATAGCTTCTCAAGTTAAAATGTTAAACTGTTTGGTAAACAAAGAATAAGAGTTACATAGATGATGACAGTTCAATCGACCTATTTTATTTTTTTTCAACGACTGCTTATTTCTTGTTCTTAGTTGAACGAGTAGAATTCCATTTCATTGCTTCACCAAAGTGAGAGAGGTGGGGAGGGCAGAAACACATTTGGTTAGCCATTCATTGGGATTTGTGGAATTCCTCACTGTAATTTATTGTCGGCATACCATGGTGGTGAGGTATCATGGAAAGAGGGAAGAATGCCTGGAGTGGCTATAGATTGTGAGAAAGATTACAGGTATTATTAATTAGATTTTAATATGTTGTGGGTCTGTGTATATGTAAAGGGATATGATACACAGGCTATGGTTAAGTACGCCAGGTTAATCTAAATGTTCTTGTGATTACTGGAATTTGGCCTTTTATACTTCTGCTTCAGGTTGCTTAGCCTGAAACTAGCACAATACAAAATATGCATGACCCAAGCCAGATAGGTTTTGTTGGCTTTGGTCGACCATAATGGAGCCTGTGAACATTTAACTGAACTAAGGCTTTATTAAGAATGTAAGTAGAAGTACTAATGAAATTTTAAAAAAATGCATTAACTACTATAAGAAAACAGAATAGATTTTGCATAAATAACTTTCACAAACTGAAAAGATAACTGAAGAAACTTAACAATGGTCTTCAAACTGATAAGGTGGTAGTTAGGGCTGCAAGTTCCTGTGCTTAGCATGCTGATTGCAAGGTAGCTGGCCTTGTGCTTAAATGGTCAAAGGTTGGACTAAAGGTGGAACATTAACATTATGACTTATTAAATGCAGCTGAAACATTCTCCTATTTGTCAAAAAGACATCATTCTGAAATTTCGTATTCTGGATCTGACAAAAACAGCACATAATCCTTCCTATTCATTAGATCATGATGGATGATTCACCTTGAGTTGATATTACAAAAAGAAAATGTTTAGAAAAACTAGTAGAAAATGGCCAAATTATCTTTATTATATTGTGTGTTGGGTTGATATCAGAAATTGTTTTTAAAAAAACTTTACGATATTCAAATCTAAATGGATCTTGGAACAAAAATCAAAACCTTGGCAACCAGATTAACCATAGAATTTGCAATTTTATACAGTTCTATTCACACCCAAAGTTAGCAATCATCTCCACATGGTTGTACAAGGTAATTGTTGATCACTTGAACCATTAATCTCAAAATTGCAAACTTTTTTATCAGCCATACTAGCTGTGGACCCAAGTTTAATTAGTTCTTGTTTTACTGTTTTATCATGAACTGATGTTTAAAAGAGTTCTCAAGCACTAACTCTTGATGGTTATGATTCATCAGCATGCTTACATTTTTCAGGGAGTTTTGGCTAATTAGAGCAGGGTGTTTTTATGGCATCTTGGTCACTAACAATAGCAATAAAATATTGTTCTAAGTACATTTGTTTGATATCATCATTGCAAGAGAAGTTTAGTATTTGTTATGATTCATTAGCACCAAGATTTGCTATTTCGATATTGGACCCTATACCAGTACTATCCTATTGCTATATTGGTATGCCTCGTACCAAAATCGGTTCAACGTACCAGGTGTCCGTATGCCTCCTGTACCGTATACCGGTTCAGTACTTGTACAATACAGTTTGAACACATTGGTATCGACCAGTACAGCAAACCTTGAATAGCACCTGTATATTTTGCAGGGAGTTCTAGCTAATTAGAGCAGGGTGGGTTTTATGGCAACCAGTAGCAATGGGAATGAAATATTGTTCTAATGTTTGTGCATCTGGTGGATATCATCATTGCAAGAGGGATCTAGTATTTCTTTATCTTATGGTGCTATTAATATTATGCTGGACCTCTTAACCAGACTTGCATTGCCTGGTAATAACCATACGGGTTCGACTAACATTATATTCCATCTACAGGAGTTTGAGTCCCTGATCCAGAAGCCTTACACGATTGTCTATTTTCATTCCGCAGCAAACTTACAATTGTAAGTATGGTGTGATTGATTGGAATCTTAAAAGAAGCAATCTTAAAATATCTATTACACTCGGAGGTCTACATAGCTTGGTGTTCTGGCTCCTTTTTATAACTTAAATTTAACTCCTCGACCAGTCTTCGTGAGACTGGAGATCTTGGATTATATCTACCAATTGATGGATTTATGATTTTGCTTTGTTGGTTTTTAACTTTGTTTGGGAGGTAGTATTGTTTCTATTTCTTTGCTGAGTCTCGTTTGTGCTAATTATGTAAAATAAACAGGCAACCAGATCTAGGGTGGATGAAGCGTTTGCAGCAGATACTTGGTCGAAAACACCAGCGTAATCTCCATGTTTGTACCTAGTTTCAGCTCGGTTTTTGTTTTTGTTGTTGTTTTTTGTGCTTGCCGGGCACATGTATGACCTGTGGCCATGTTCAAAGTGACCATTCCGTCGACATTTGCAGGCCATTTATGTTCTCCATCCAACCTTGGGGCTGAGGGCTGCAATCTTTGCTTTGCAGCTATTTGTTGACGGAGAAGTTCTCTCTCTCTTTCTCTCTCTCTCTCTCTCTGCATTGGTTGTTCAGCTGAAAGCTTATATATATATTTTTTAAATCATTGTACATAGGTGTGGAAAAAAGTTGTATATGTTGATCGACTTTTGCAGCTGTTCAGATATGTGCCTCGTGAGCAGTTGACTATTCCTGACTTCGTGTTTCAGTGAGTGTACCACAGCCTTTATGCTTGAATAAACTGATGCGTGGAGAATTTTGTTATTAAATCGGTTTTCTTCTCTCTCTTTTTTTGGCTGCAGACATGATCTTGAGGTGAATGGAGGGAAGGGTCAAATTGTTGATCCAAGAACAAAGCATGTCTACCAAAGGCCCTCTGCGTGACCTCCTGGTTTTCTTGTATATTCAGTGTCTCTTTCGATCATTGTCCATGTAAAAGGCAATTTCCCCATCTCCTGACATCTAGTTTCGGAAGTTGGAATTATTTGATTGGATTTTCCACAATGGGAAAGAAAGAACTAGGAAATAAATGCTGTGCCAGTCTTATATAAAGACAGTGGCTTTCTTACTGTTTGCGGCATGCTCTCTGTGGCTTGCAGGCTGTAGAAAGGGGGAAAAAGATTTGACTAGGTGAAAAAAAAAAAAATTCGAAAGCAAAACTTGACCTTTTCCTTTATACAGCAGTGCAGATTTACGTTGTCGCTGCCTTGTATCGTTGATGATCACGAACTCGGTTAAAGGATTATTCTAAAAGGAAAAATAGAAATGTTTTTGGAGAGAGGAGGGGGAGGGGGTATCTTCCCTGTGGAACTTGGAATTCTGTCGGTGGGTCATAATTCTCTTGCAGTTCACCACAAAAATTCCACGGATCGACACGATACCGAGCTAAAATGCTAACAAGATGATCTTCAATGGAACTGATGGTGATAGGAGAATCTTGATGTCAAGGCCTCCCTTCGTGAGGTGAGTATAGCCGAGATCAAAGAAAGCGGCCATCAGCGTAATCTCGATCCAATGAAGTGTTTCACTCACGTCCCGCCCTCACAGCTGGAGAGTGTCCTTATGTGATCGTTGGGCCTCTGTGACCTGCACCCTAAACGGGGTTGCAAGGGGTAAGCTGGTTTTGTAGGACGTGGCGTTTGGTTGTTCTTGTCCGTGGATGCGGAGACGTCGATTTAGGGTTTCTTTCACGTGGTTTGCTCCCTTTTCTTCCCAAGTTTTGTTCGTTGTGCGAGCATCCCTTGATAATCTTTAACGTACAAATAATACATTGGCCGTAGCCGCCTTCACACTTGGCATACCTTGCAGCATGGATCACCAAAATGTACAAAACCGATGATTTATTATAGATATTAAATTATTAATTCGTATACAGCCATCTGGACAGTGGCCCGATTCATGAGCGGTGCTTCGCCACAGACAAAGGAGGACCAATCCACACAATTTCTCCAGCGAAAATAATGAACCTTTGCATACAGGAATGTGAATGTTAAAACCCTCTTTTCCGGGTGAAGCGGAAAAGAGAAGAAGAAAAATTAATATCCGATTGGATACGATGAGAAGAGAGAAGGGAAAAAAAAAATTACTTCACCCCCACCAACACCTTCCCCCGCGTCCTCTAATTTTGACGTAGGAAACTAAAGTTTCTATTGTTTAATTAGCTCCTACTGGAATGTTTATATTCGCAGAAATTGGAAAAAAAAAAAAAAATTGCAGCACAAGAGTTTTTTTCCTTTTTTTTCCGCGCTCATCAAGATTTCTCCACTTTTGGAGGGATACGTTGGTAAATTCGAGTGATTTGGTTCTTTCCACATGTCTTTGCTTCTATTTCTCTCCATATTTTGTTATCTGAATTAGGGGGCTTACATTTTCTATCCTCTATCTCTCTCTCTTTTTCTCCATATATTTCAATCAATACGGCTTGTGGAAGCCACTCACCGAAAAAAGAGAAGTCATCAAAAAATTTCTCAAAGTTGTCTTCTTTTCGGAAAAGAAACAATTATGTGCATGCGAGGATCATCAGCATACGGTGCTTCTCTGCAAAATCCGAGTTTTCTTTTCTTTCTTTTTAGAAAAGAAACAGCATCAAATGCACCAGGGGAACCGTAATTTAATTGCAACCGCAACACCCATGTAATACATGTGCCTACTCCAAGCTAGTCGGAGGGACCTCCGATAATGTCATCATACCTTCTAAAGTGTTTCAGAAATGTCCATAGAATAATGACATCGAGAAAGGCGGATTAGTATGAGCGTTCTTTTTGGAGTGAGTTCTAAGGTTTCACCAAACGACCTCATAATTTTGCCTCGCCGTTGGCGCAGTGCCTTTGCTTGTACTCCCAGAAATTCAGGTATATCAACCACTCCACATTCTGGGCTTTGCATGCGAAGGACCATCATTTCTTATAATCGTTATCCTTTTTGGTGGAAGCACCACTGTTGGATTGTTCAGTCTCCCCTGGAATTAATTACCCTACCCTATGCACCTCTATTTCTTTACCTTAATTTCTAGCGAAAGCTTGCATGAAAAATGCATTTAATGATATAAAAGTTCATTCTTCAATTAAAAAAAAAAATTATCTATTAATTTGTCGAGATCATCTGATCTAGTTGATCAAACCGAGCACCGTATGCAACAATCATATGTATTTGATAGTCCATGTTTTAAAATTTGAATATATCCATGAGATTAGTGAACCATCCAAATATATCTATCATTTACTTTAAGAAAAAAAATCTCGAATATGCAAAAACAAAACAAGATGTGCTGTTTCAAAAAAAATAAAAAAATAAGAAACCATTTAATGATTGATGGCACTATGCTTTTGTATATTTATGAAGATTAACATCCAATTTATATGAGTACGTTCTACATGAAAAATTATTATCTATATTTTATGCACCAGATGGCTGTACATGCAGCAGATCACGGCTGCTAATACCTAAAATGATGTACCAAGTTGCATGTTCGATAAATAGTATCCATAGAAACTAACGGCCATGATTGGCTATACCGGTATAGGTAATAATTTCTCGTCCCACATGCTGGCGTTGTCTTATTGGTTATACGGAGACCTTCTTGTCCGCAGGTTGAGCTTAAAAAACTTGCATGCATCAGAATCAAATAGATGGACAGTCAGATATTTTTGTTATTGTCCATAGTAAAATTTCAAATCAATTAACCGAGACAGCTATCTGATGGCAATCTTTGCACAGTGGCCCACCAATAAGCAACAAAATAGGTGGTCTCTCACATTTGAAGTCGCACCCACGGGGTCGGAAGAAATTATTATTGGAATCATTCTACCATTGCTTCCAGCATTCGATAAAAAAATTATTATTTTATTTATTATTGTTTAAATTTGGTTGAAGATTTTGAATAAAAAAAGATTGACTTTAATCATTTGCTCATAGTTTTTATTAATTTAAATGTTTTTTTTTTTTTTATGATATGATAGTTTTTATTAGATTATTCAAAATAGACGTGACAAAACACGGTTCTAATCAATGATTCCTTCAGCGTCGGCTGCTCACATCATGCCGGAGCCCGGTTCCGTGGAAAATGCCACGTTTGCTTGCCGTCGCCATCAGATGCCCACCAACCCCGGGGCGGGAACCGGTAACGGCGTCAAGAGCCCACACCGTTCGGAAATCAAAAATAAAAAAGGTTGCGTTCTCACTTCCTCCATAACGTTAGAGAGAAGAGCTGCCTTGCCTCTTCCCTTCCCTGCACTTCTTTTCCGACCCCTGCTGTTCTCAGCCGATCACGTCCGTCCGTCTCACCGGAAGCTGTTCGAGCTTCAACGCCGGACGAGAGAGGGGGAGAGATAGCAGTGGTCCAAGAATCTCGCGACATTAAGGTAATTTTGATTGAATTATTCGCTTTTCTTTTGTTTTTTCTTCACCTTCTGTGGTGGAAACTCGATGTTTTATCTGAATTTGTTTACCCATTTTTTATGGAAGGTGAATTATTCAGCGAAACTTTAGATTGCTGTTATTGATGATATATCCATGAACGAATTAAGTCTAGGAAGTTTCTTTCTCATCGATTTTGCTCTTCCCATCTGGGTGGGCCTGATATTTATTTTGTTTCATTGGAATATATATTTGGGAGATATTTTCATACTTAATTAATGGCCTGTCTTTCCTCCTTGCGGTGGAGGGCGTGATGTTCCACCGATTCGACGGGGTTGGTACTACGGCGGCGCCTTTGGTTACTCTCGGATCATCAGATCGTGATGGATACGGTAGTCGGGAAAAGGGGGTGTACACTGTTGTGTTGGGTACGTGCAGCGTGAAATGAATCAACCATATTAAATATGCAAATGGGCGGATCATATTGGATCGTGAATGCACCGGTCTGATCTAATTTTTTGATTGGATCTAACTATTATGTCCTACCTTAATTCCATAGAAAATCATATCGGATCAGATTCATGATCAAATTTTTTGATCCAATGGATCATTCCGATCGGATTAGATCTAATATATAATCTAGCCTTAATCCATACAATGTAGCTTTGATTTGAGTTTTAATCGGATTTGATCGGATCTGAATCAACATAGAATTGTTTTAATAGAGCCAATGATTTTTTAGCTCAGTATGAGTCTCAATCGTTTGTTTTTCATGAGGATTTTATCTCGATATTTAGATTGGATTTTGGTATGAGAAAAAATTTGGAAGCAGAAGATATGATTCTCTTCATTGATTAGGAGCACCATAAGATCACCAAATTTAATGATTTCTAGCTTCATTGAGATTTTTTTTTTAAGAAAAGAAAGTGTGAGGCTAATCTTATGGTAGCAATATGTGGATCAAGGGCAATGAATCTTGTATATAGCAAAAAAAGAGTGGAGTCTCAAGAATCAGTTGAAAGTGGTGATGGCTCATGGTTGAAGTGGATTAAATAAGTTTTTTTAAAGTTTGGATGGCATGACTATAAAATGTGATACGTCAGAACCCAGATGTCTTACTAAATTAGGTTGGATGGCTCAGTACAAGTAATGATATAATTGTTTCGAGCAATTATGAGGACTATCTTAGAGTGATAGTTTTGGACATATAAATTAATAAATACAGATAGAAATAAACAAGAGATGTTATTAATCCATTATGTGCATTTGATCATTATGTTGGTAATTGTATCTTTTGATTACTCATTTTTTATCCAAAATATCTAAAAAATTATCTTACTCTAATGGTTCGAGATCAAATACTATGTATTGAAGTTACACTTGCAATTTTTAGGATAATGTTTGATATACTGGTATATATAAACTGCTACTTATGCTATTGTTTCATCTATATTGCTCATAATTCAATAGTAAAATACAAAAGTATAAGAGCTCCAAAAAGACTTAGGTTGAGTTAGGAGATGCTATAGTTTGGGTGAGTGTTCGGATCCTGTATTGGATTCAGATCGGATCAGGTTTTTCATCTTAAAACCCAAATTAACCCAAAAATCTCTATAGATCGGATCGAATCAGAATTGAGTAAATCCAGACCCAATCTGAAAGATGGAATAGGTTCAATTTTAGAACCCAATCCAGCTCTATGGATTCTTTAAAACAGTTCAGATGAGATCTACGTGAATCAATTCGGATCGGATCATAGATCAACCTGGCCCATCTACACCCCTAAATATGCATCATATCACCCATTGGACCCGACAGTTGTTGCACCTAGTCTGTGGTTCATTCGAGTGGGTCGGAGGAGTCAGGGTGCGGCTTGATTCACAACCGATTTGAATTACCTTTAGGTTTAAACCGGGATCCAATTAGCTCAAGATTGGGTTCAAGTTTTTAAAGCTAGAATAAATTTTTCCTTGATAAAAAGCAACAATGGGATTTAAGGACTAACTTTTGCGGGTCAAATTAAGTCTCTTTAGATTTGGAGTCACGGCTAATTCTGGAGATCCAAACCTAACCTGATTGGAACTCAAGGCCTTGTATGGGACCCGTGTGTTTTCACACCAAGCACACATCAAGTCTAAGTTGGGTTAGCATTTGGTCAAATTCGAGTCTATGAGACCCACTTAGGCCCCATATTGGGCAGGTTGAAAACAAACTCTTGCGCGATCAGACTTGTGAATGACTTTACCCTGAAACAGATCAACACCTCATTCGAACCCAACTAACAGAATCCAAACTAGACCCTGTTTCATGATTTCTAGCCTGGACATATCTTGAATTAGAGTCAAGTGAGGTCATCTTAGGTTAGGTCACATTCAATTAATTGTTTTTAGAGGGACTATGTTAGCTATCTTTGGGAAAATGTTGTTGGAGCTGGATAAAATAGAGTTAATATGAGGTTGGTTTGGTGGAGAGGAATGCAATGTAGAAATTGGTCAAAATGTCTCATGCTTTCAATCCAAGGAAAACCTTTTTCTTGACTAAAACAAACAAGTTGGCTGGAGTATGAGTCGGGTTGGACTTGGATCGACCCTGCCCAATTACACTCCTTGACTACATGGTGGCTCACCATGCATGTAGGTTGCCTCCAGCTACATGCCGGTCTACATTTAACATCCTGCTTCTCTAGCTCTATTTTTGGTCTAGCCCATGCACAATTAGGGAGATACACTGTTTAGTCCAATTAGTGCATGGATCCAAAGTGTTGTATAATGTTTATTAAGTCGCACTTTCTTTGCCTTTAGAAAGAGCATAAAAACATTCTAGATTCATGATTTATCATATTCAACTACATATACAAGGAAGCATCAGGAGATAAGCAAGTGGTCCAAGTAGATTTAGCAATATTTGCAATGTTTTGTGAAATTCATTCTTCAAAATGATATGAGTAGATTTAGCAATTACAAGACAACAATCAACTAATAATTAATCTGCAATACTATGTGAATAAGTCATTCTTCAAAATTGGTGAATTATCAAGTGATCCATGAATAATTTGATTATTCAGGAATATCTTTAAGTGTAATTCTATGAACGAAAATTCTTTTACTAATTAAAGAAATTCATAATAAGTTGGAATACTTTTCTTAGTAATTTTGATTGTATCTATTTCCATGTAGACTTAGTTTTACCTTTTGGCATGTAACTTACTCAAAATTGGTTACACATATATTTGTAATTTATATACTTCTAAAGCCTGAAATTTTTACTTTTTTAGCTGCAAATGAGCATATTTTCCAAAAGCTTAAAGTCTCAAACACTTTTCATATTGCTATAATTTGAAACCAGGCTTAGTAGTGATGTGGCATTAAACAGTATAAGTCTATTTTTTCCAATAACTGCAGGCACTTCGGATTAGCATAGGCCGGAGGAGATGTTGGAGGGGTCAAGCTTTCAGCTGGGTGTGATTTGGTCGCTGGCTCTCTCGGTTACATCCTCGGTCGCCATTGTCATATGCAACAAGGCTCTCATTAGCTCCCTTGGCTTCCCTTTCGGTCTCTCTCTCTCTCTCCCATTTTCCAATTTTATGTTTATGAAAATAAGAGCTGAGCATGCGATGTCCAAATTCCAATATTTTAAATGAAGTCCAAACAGAGCATGATGCCAAATCAACTAAACTGATCTAGGATCTCATTCAAAAAGACTAATCAATTGATATTAATTAGATTTTTAACATTGTATAAGTATCAAAAATCTCCAGATGTATAATCAATGCGGGATTATACACATGCAGCGTAGATCCCTAAAATTTAAAAATAAAACAGGGATCATTTCAGCCATCATTATCCGTCATTATAATGGAACATACAATATAAATAACAAATATACGGCGGTCTTATGTACCACTCATTACTTACGTAAGCAAAAATATTTCTCCTGTCATGAATATAGTAAATTAATTTTACACAGATGTATATGCATATATACGTATATAAAGTGAGATGTGAGTCCAATAACTGGAGATTAGTTTCACTTTCCTGATTTGAGTACGTGTTTGGATCTGGACAGCAACCACCTTGACAAGCTGGCATCTGATGGTTACATTCTGCACGCTTCATGTGGCGCAGTGCCTGCACCTGTTCGAGCCCAAGTCCATTGATGGAAAGACGGTGGCCGTCTTCGGCTTGCTTAACGGCACCTCCATTGGCTTCCTCAATCTCAGCCTCGGCTTCAACTCCATCGGATTCTACCAGGCTAGTGCTCCTATTACTCCACCTTGGCACCTGATCATCATCTTATTCTTATACATACAATCAAATGATGATATGAGTCTATCATCCTAAACGTTTCAATTTCCATTCAATATATTTTTTTCCTTAAAAAAAAAAAAAAACAAAAAGAGAGAAACCGTTCGATAGAAAGATAATTGGTATTGCGTTTTGATGCGTGCGCAGATGACTAAACTCGCCATTATACCCTTCACGGTGCTGCTGGAGACTATCTTCCTAAAGAAAAAATTCAGGTCATACAAACGACTGGTGACGAAATTTTCCTCCACTTCTCATCTAATCCTCGTGATTTCTTTCTCATCGGTCAAAAATAAGGTCTAGCCAACATTTTAACAAAAATATCAGTATTTGGGAACAACCTAATGGCTCTTAGAACGGAAGCTATTGGACTGCTAAATGGAAAGGAATGAATGATAGCGAAAAATCTCATCGACATCAAATGGTACACTTCGTATAAAAATTCTTCATTCCAGATGGTCCATATAGGAGGGTCAGGATCAACTTATAATTGATGTAGTTCTCATAAAACTATATCCTTTTTAAATTGGACGATAGAAATCATGTATCACGATGATCTGATCTATAATATGTGATATATTACCTTAAAACTATTTATACAGAAAAAATCATATAATTTCGAGATCGTTGGTCTATGCATCAAGTGCTCAAAAAATATATATTATTTAAACTATTTAAATTTTGATCATTCAATATATATATTAGGAGTCGTCGAGTCATATTATTTTTTTATTTATAAATAATTTACAGATAGTAGATCATATTCAATAGCTTGGATTATTAATGTAAACTTCCATTACCTAATCCAAAAAAATGTGTACTTTATAAGAGTTATAGTATGCATAACTTGAATCAAGCTCATTGTTTGGGCTGTGCCAAACTAATTCCTGTGGTCTGATGTCAAAATGCATAGCTGCACCCGAATTAAATGGATGTACAACTGAATTGGACCAACCCAATTTAGGCCAACCTTCTACATGTAGGTTTGGGTTCAGGGTGAACCTAAAACATAAATTAACCAGGTTTGGACCTGGTAGAGTGAAACTCATTGCAAATAAGCTAATTAATTTGATGTTCGTCAGAACCTTATGCTATTTGTTAGAAAACTAAAACTGCTCTCACTCGTAGCCGGAGTATCAAGCTCTCTCTTCTGGTCTTGCTCCTTGGAGTTGGCATTGCATCTGTCACTGATCTCAAGCTCAATCTTCTTGGCTCCATTCTTTCCCTCCTTGCCATTGCTACTACATGTGTTGGCCAAATTGTATCCTGCACTGAGTGCCTATATGGCTGCTAGTACCTAAGAATGCTGGGTAACTGAAGTTGCACGCAGGTAGAATTATAGCTAATCTACGAGCTTTAATTAAAGCTACAGCTTGCTTAGTTCCTAGTAAATACTCCAAGCTATGCTCTATTTATGTGATTCATTGTCACTGCATATAATGAAGTTAGCATGCTTTCCTTGACCCTTAATTTGAACAAAGATGACAAACACGATACAGAAGAGGTTGAAGGTTTCCTCCACACAGCTCCTCTACCAGTCTTCACCCTACCAGGCGGCTATCTTGTTTGTGACCGGCCCTTTTGTTGACCGATTGCTCACCAAGCGCAGCGTCTTTGCCCACAGCTACTCTCTTGTGGTTTTGGTATGTCATCGTTATATCCAACCTTGCATTTTCCTCACTACGCATTCATATAGGCAAGCATCTCATTGTTCATATTGCATATATATAAGAATGCTTATGTGATGGTGATTATATGTACATGTATGCAGTTACATAGGTCTAGTGTATATTTTTCGGGAGAAACAGGGGAATTCGCATCCAACATCAGCAGTTTTAGTTTTCAGGGGGATTTCGAACGCAATTCCACTTAAAGGTTTAAGCCCAATCATCAATCACTTTATGATGTGGAACTAAACCTCAAACATCATCCTCAACATTTTTTTCCCTTCATGTGTGAGCCAATTTCAGCTTCATTGGAGTTCAATCCCCCACTCTCTAATCAAGCTCCACATGAGTGCACCAAGAATTATCACTCCGGTCCAGGAGCCTACCCTCCAAGAGCCACATTTCACCATAGTGTATCAACACCCAAGCCCAAGTCAACTGCACCCTGCAAGAGTTTAGTCTTCTAAAATCTATGCTTCTGCCCATGCTTAAACCAGCACCTTGCTCCATCAAGCCCGCTTGCTGCATCAAATCAGCACACTGCAGCCACTGCAACTTGATTCTTCAAGCTCTGTGCCCAATTACTCTTCTGAGTGCAGCATATGTTACCACTCTAGTCCAAGAGCCTACTTTCCAAGATCCGCACTTCACCATGATATTATTGTTCAAACCCACGAATCACCCTCTTTAAGGGCCACACTTCATCATACCTCTAGAAGAGTAGGCTCTTTCAAGAACTATGCCCGAGCTCATGCTTAAACCTAGCACCTTGCTCCATTGGGTCTACTTGCTGCATCAACTTCCACACCACAACTACCACGGCTCAGTTCTACTAGCCACATGGTATTGTTCTTCATAGGAGCCTTTGGAGCTTTTATAGCTCCAATATCTCTTGCTGGGACAAAAAAGCAAGTTTGAGGAAACCAAAAGAAGGCCTTGATATACAAGTCCAAACCTAATTCAACTTGAAAGCTTAAATGTTGAGTTTTGGATCCAAGTATTTATATCAGTCTGCCTACCTTGTAGTTAATTATTCATGTGGAATTAAATCTTGCACGTGATTCTCAATATATGTAAGCCAAATGAGTCATGCATGCACATTTGCATACTCTTTCACTGATTTATCAATGCTATTTTCTCTATTAAATTAGTTATAAATTTTCTATGTGAATCGGTATGCTTCTCTTCTAAAATGTCCTTAATTTGTCATAAATCCACATAGCATGGCCACTCATGAGTCTATACTAACACATCAGGCATATGTGATGTTTACGTCGAACTGTTATTTTTTCAATGAAATGGTGGCGAACAGCTTCTCATTGAATTGAACTATGCAGCTTTTTTCCTTGAGATAACTTACTTTGGTGCCTCCACTGAATTTAGGTAGATGAAGGCTTCAGAATACGAAAATATGGTGTATTTTTCAGGGAAAAAATTTCTTTGCATCCATGCATGTGAAACGAGATGCTTCTCTTCCGTCACAGACATTTTGCTTAAATTTGCTTTCCCCCATGTCCTAGGACAAATTCATTCATCTTTTGAAGTGATAAATTATAAATCCTATACCTCTATGAAAATAACCAAATTTGTCGAGTGCCGACCCAATGAACCTTTTTTTTTTTTTTTCCTTTCCTGGTTTGGCAAATACCAATGCAATATCACCATTCAGTGCTGGTAAATGGGAAGATTTCTGTATCTGTATCATCTGATGAGTGAATTACTGTATATAGTATATAGTTTTTAAGAAAATAGTCATCGATGTTTAGGTCAATTCAACATCATTACCATTCTCTAGAAACTGTTAATTATGCGATATCTTATTAGGATTACCATGTAGACATTTTCTTAATAGCCTGTACAACTTAAAATCTTTGGTAAACCTTCTGTAGGGATTCATCATCCTATCTTGCTTGATTGCGGTGTCTGTAAACTTCAGCACATTCTTGGTGATTGGGACGACATCCCCAGTGACATACCAGGTGCTCGGCCACCTGAAGACATGTCTCGTCCTTTCCTTTGGCTACATCCTGTTGCATGACCCCTTCACTGCACGGAACATTATAGGCATCCTAATTGCCATCTGTGGCATGGCTCTATACTCTTACTACTGTGTACGTGAGGCCAAGAAGAAATCAGCCAATGATGTCTTGCCCATCTCGCAGGTTGGATTCATTTCATATATCTCAACTTGATTATGAGTAATTATATTTTTAACAAAGTGTTGATATGCAACTCCCTAATTCAGTTTTCCATGGTTGCAGCTTGCAGAATTTCTATTTTTCCTAGGGGTGAACCAAGCGGTGCTGAGTAGTTGGTTACTCAGGCTTGGCTCACTGTATAGTAGGTCTGATCAAGCTCGACTCAAATGCGAGCAAAGCTTCAAAGAAGCTGTTCAAGCACAATTAGCAAGTATCTGATATTCAGGCTACAGTATCCAGTTGAGTTTGGTTCATTTCCTTGATGACGCAAGCTCAAACGAGCTATCATCAAGCTGATGCTGAGCTGTTCATAAACAGCTTGGACTGTTTGCATCCTTAATTTTGATCTGTCCTTGACATTAGAAGATAAGAGTGACATTCCCTCAAAAAAGAAGAGAAATTTTTTTTTTTAATGGTAATGGAGGCAGAAAAAGCCACCAAAATTATTTAAGCATTAGAAAATTATAGGCGCGAAGAGGATTACAGGTCTGAACAGAAAATTACAGGAGACAGAAAGGTCAAAAAAGCAGGTCTGAAAATAGAAGATGAGAAGGAGAACCAAAACAGAACTAGTTTACAATGTGTAACTTGCAGAAGAATGCCCTCATGTTTCATCGAAAGAAACCAATCTTAGAAGTTGTAATTTCGTGAATCTTAAAACTTAAAGATACATTTCTACTTGGATTTCTTTAGTAAGATTTTTTTTATCAGTCGATACTGACAGATTGATCACACGGCCAAAAATACCCCCTTTTTGTAGTACAAGGCGGTAATTATTTCATAGCCAAAAATTAAATGAATTTTAGAATTACTGGCACTCAAGCTCACATTCTTTTATACCTTTGTACACTTTTAGAATTAATGGCACTCAAACTCACATTCTTTTATACCTTTGTATACTTTGCAACTCAGATTTGTTTCCTATTGATGTTTCTTGTAGATGGCAGACAAGGAGAATGCACCTCTTTTGGCCACCAAAAGTTTGGGGCATCATCAAGATAAAGATGACAATGAGACTAAAAAAGCTAATGTGGTTCCTGCAGCTGCCAAGAACTCTCTTGCATAGTTCTTCTCAAAAGAATAAAAAGAAGGAACTCTATTGCATGGTCAAGTTTTTGTTCTAGTGGCAATCGGAATCGGAATTCTTCAATGTTTTAGAATGGTGTTGCTTATCATTCTTGTCAATTGAATGTACATCATTTTGATTCTTTTATAATCTCTAGATCTTTCCTCCATTGGTCCATCCAACGTACCATAAACTGACAAGAAACACAAAAGCCTAGAAACCCACATCTCCGAATGGTGGAACAGCAAGTTCTCATCAGTCTGATATCACATTCAAGGTAGAACAAAAACAATTTCTTTCAATAATTTCACTATCATTTAGAAAAGGAAAAACATCATTTTAGATCTTTTTTTTTCCCTTTTTTTAAAGAAAAGAATGTATGGGAAGATTATGTCCGCTGCTTTTAATACCACCTGTATCAATGCACACCCTGGCCCAATGGGCGCTTGTCACAATGCATGTAGGCTTCAGCATGCTTGGACCATGTGCCGATACCATGAAAAATCCCTTGGGGGATTGTTTGAAGGAGATTGGATCCAAATGGACTGGTGCTAAATTTCACATGTATTTTGTTGAGATTGAGTTTCTAATTATGTCCCGACCAACATCGAAATAATGTTTACAGTTCAGAAGCTTCTTTGCCCACACTTTTACAGGATATAATTTAAGATCTACATACTAGAATCCTCAATCAGGAGATGTAAAAAACACCTTGATCATTGCGATACTTTCACTTGTAAAGCCCTTCTAAGCATCTTCAAATTTTCTAAACTCTGATTGTATCTCCTTTCAAATTTAAATATGAACTGCTAGATTTTTATCAAACACCCACCATCAATTGAAAAAAATAAAGTATAGCATTTAACCCGAAGTTATATCCAAGCTGAACCTGAACCAAACAAAGAAGCTAGACCCATTAGTTGGTCATGAAATTGGAACCTGAATTCGGTCTGCAGAATGCAGCCAACCTAAACTTCCTTTTTAATGACTTGACGGCTTGAGGGCTCCTGAACCGAACCTGATCTGATCTGCGAAACTAACGTGTCAGGTTCGATGGGCCACTGAGAACATGGGCTAGAAATTCTTCGAAAAAGGGGAATTAGAAAATGTGATAACACTTGTGATAGGAAGGGCTCTTGGGGCCCCTGCATTTGATAGAGGACCGTTATGGCAGCTGGTCCAATACCCAGAGATGAGTTGAGTTCTCTCTGGAACCATGATTACTGGTAATTTAGCCCTTTAATTTTTAGGACATCTCCATTGGAACGTAATTTCCTTTGAGGGTGTAACTGAGCCGAGCGTCATGAAGCAGCCCAAGCTTGGAAGGCCTCGACTGTAATGCCGGTCTATTTCGCAGCTTAAGCTGAGATCAAATGTATTTTGAGGGCTAATTCGACAAATGACAAAGAGCTGATCATCAATCTTATGTGGCTGAGTCCGGTCATTTTACATGACCGGACTCGGCATGTAACAAAGCGAAAATTAAAGTATTAACCATGACTCAGTCATGATATGCTGCTAGCTTCGCGAGAGAAACATGACTCGATCTAGTCTAGTCTAATAAAGCGAAAGCTCGGCCCGTGATCAACTATTGGTATTGCCCAGACTGGCCGTATTATCACTGTAGTTTGTTCGTAGGTCATAGCCACTGATTTAAAGTATATACAAGTCTTGCACCCAAAAAAAAAAAAAAAAGTATATACAAGTCGATAAACATTAGAATGTGCAATACCCAGCAGCTGATCTAAAAAAATACGTCATAGGAAAAAGAAAAAAAAAAAAACAAAGCCCCCAACGGACCAACCCCACTAATGGGAACATTAAAAATTTCCAAAAGGGGTGTTCCCTAAGCTTCTACAACTAGGGCTCAGGCCGCTAGTCAACTAAAACTAAAGCGAGTCTTATCAACGTTTATATTTCCCAAATCTTAATCTATCACTCTAACATATCTTTCAAACCTCCCTATATGAAATAAATTAGAGACAAACTATTAAAGTTGGCCCATTGACTTGTCTAAGTCAAAGTTGGAAAGCCCGAGACCGAAATTTATCTAGGCCCACTTGGACCATGTCTTCTTCTCTAAAGGCACTCCGTCTTCTCCTTAATTGGGCATCTTAAATAACAAGTTACTAAGCTAGTTTGTCGCCACAAAGGTAGGCGATACCGATCTGGGGTTTCACCATCTGCCATGCAATTAAGTCGGACTACATGGAGAAAACCTTTGTCAATGCGGGAAGCTGTGGTTTGGCCTTGGTAACCCGGTAGAAGACTTTGTTGTTTGGATTTAGGAGTGAATAAAGAATGATATTATAAGATGCCCCCAAAAAAAGGTAAGATTCATGGCCATTAGTGTCAGATGACAAGCACATGAAATAGTGCTATTTCATGACCTAATATGATCTTAAATTTTATCAAACTATAGGGCCAACTCATTCCACATGTTGAGTGCTGGAATAATGTTTTCTTAGGTTTGGCTGGGCATGACATTCGAGTTATAAAATTTTTATTTTTGTTATAGTGATAGAGGCATCATGAATCGTAGATGGTGATGGAGATCGCCAGCAATAGTAGAGAGGACCTTCGGTTCTTTCAGTCAGTTTAATAGATCAGAAAGTTAATGACTATATCTTTATATATGTTTTATTGTCCCATATGATTCAACAGTAGAAATGTCTAACAATCCTAGTTAATCACCGATCCAAATCGAGTTGCTAATCAAATGGGTTTTAGTGGCGATATAGTACACAACCAGACATCACCAATCTGATGAAACAAATAAAAACACAAGAAAAAAATGATGCAGCTGATTTTTCTGGGCATTGCAATAGCATAAGCATTCTCAAAAGAGGGGGAAAAAGAAGAAAGTGCCCTTTTCCCTTATTTATTAGGGAGTACAATTTGGTGGAAACATATATAGGGTAGCGCGACTGCAATCTAGCTGCCGTTGATCGTGCAAATTCGTTTAGGAATTAAGAATCCATATACAATTTTACGAATTGAAGTAGCAAATCTCCCATCCAAAAGGAGCAAACCAAAACCATGGCAGGGCGCAACCGCATAATTTCAAATTACATCCTTGATATGACCCATAAAAAAACAACCCCAGATTCCTACCAACATGTCGATTGGGCGTTAAAACGTCAGCTCATAAAGTTGAGCTGTAACCGACCTTGCGTGCCATGCTTTTTTTTTTTTTTTTGTACAAGTGTCTTTTACTTGGAGCCCTGTCTAGACATGACTTTGCTTTTTTTTTTTTTTTTTTTTTTTCTAAATAGCAAAATACGCTACCGTTCATCATGGCATAATCTACGAAGATTCTTCAAGACACTATATTATATATCAATAAGTTAATAATCAAATGCAAGATATAATCCAAGCTACCATACGTTTAAGGATTATGTTGTAGCTGTTGGAAAGAAAGATAAGATGGTTAATCTCTATCTCCATGGGCTTTAGAATTCCCAGGTCGATACGTGCATCGTAGTGGAGAATCCGCACACCTCCATGGGAGGGAGGCACATGAATGGGTGTAAAATGTGGGAGCGGGTGCGGCTGCCAAGGCGCATGGTGCGACGAAGTCACGTGTGCGCGTCCCGTGATCAGGCGGGGTGGAATGTGCTCCTGCTCTGACCCCGGAATCTTTGTTCTTGAGACGACAGACCGTCCCACATGACGCGGTCCACGCTATTTTTAAATTAATCCACACTTCTGTGTCCGTATCTTTCTTGCATTACATTAATAGCCATCAGACCATAATAAATATCGCATCATGTGGCCATACTTTCCTCAATATTTTTTTTTTCCTTGCGTATGGCAGAGAAGCCAATGCTATGCTGATCCCAATATCAGTATTTCCCACGCTTGCGGCATAAGGATGGGGTCTTGGGGAATTAGAAATAATGTGGTGGCAGAGGGGAGTGGATATAATAATATTCTGAGAGAAATGAGGAGGTGAGTGTGCTAATTAATTAACTAAAGAATGGGCGGTTGATTTCTCATCACCGCAAGTGAGGCTATCCTTCGTGTTAAGCTAGCTATGTGAGGGCGACAATCACATGCATATCTTCTTTTTTTTTTTTTTTTTCCTGTTGCAAATTTAACCAGAGAGTGATGAATTCATTCGTTCGCACACAAGATATCCTGTACTAAGCTTGAATGTAGCAGCTTTCCTACAACTCTGTCGACCCGATCGAGTGTCAAACCGCTTCACTGCTTCAAACCAAGCGAAGAGAACCGCTCTCCACCGCGTTGATCCCGGACATGGACCATCCCGAACCACGCATTGGATCCAACAGAACCGAACGAGACCGCCCACCTCAGGCCGCCGACGGATGCTCCACCCTACTTGCACCTTTTGATATATTTTTATTAAAATGAAAAAAAATGGATTAATCTTTTGCCGACTATTTAGTATCAAATCTGGCTGATTTTAATTTTAAAATTAAATTTGAGAAACCTCAGCCATTTAAAAAGAATGATTTTTATTTTCTCATTTATCGGCCGGCTGCAAATTTAAAAAAATTTGCACAATGATTTCAATTTTATACTTTAGAATCTTGTCCATGGACCACTTACAAAATTGAAAAGATCTACATAATTATTCAGTTTTATCATTTAAAATCTTATTTAGAGGTCGATTACATGATTTGAAAGAAAATAAAATGGTTACACATTAGAACTTGTTTAATTGAGAAGTTTTGAATAAGCCTGTAAAGAGAGCAACTTTAAATCAACAAGGGCATTATAAAAAAGAGATCCCATGCTTAGTTCGTCTTGCTCTCTATTTTTCCTTATATTATACGTAGCTTTTGCAATTTTTTTATAAATAGTGAAGCATATTATATTTTTTGGTTAAAGAATCAGCTTTTTTTTTTTTTTTTTTTTTAAAGAAAAGAATCGGCAATTTAAAAAGCTTCTTACTTTATATGTGGTGCGGACTTACTGGTATATGGCTGGTGGCTAGGCTTTTTGTATTAGCTACTGTATCCAAAAAAATTATCAATCTGTTGCATCAAAAAAAATCCACCAATAGCATATATTGTCTCCAAAGTACGACCCGGTTTGTGCCTCAACTGCACCATCCTTTTTAGTTAAAACTATTTCAGGGTAATCTCTACACAATTTCAGGTGGAGAAATATTATGATATCTCAAGGTGTAGGCAGTAGGTTGCAATGATCATTCCAAAATATCACGATAATTATTATAATAAAAAAAATATTTAATATTATCATAATTTTATTATAATAGTTCTTATATGATAAAATAATAATTATCATTATATCACATAGTAATGTAATAATATTATACATAATTATAATATAATATAATATTAAAATATATAAGCATAATTGCTATTGTTGGAGTGATCTGATAATAATTATTATTGTACTGTTGCAAGAAGAGACATTTAGTCCACATCGATTGGAGTCAAGGAGATACTCCTTTATATGAAGTGGAGTTTTTGATACCTTAGGAGGTATCTTTTATGGGGCAAAACCATACGGCTCAACAGTCAAAAGCGTGGCCAACATAAACAATACCTCATGCGCGGCGGAGATATCAAAAAGGAGCCCCGAGGCCACCCAACTGGTGTGGATCTAGAGACTATATTATTTTATTAATTAAATATTAATATTTTACTTTGTATTGTATTTTTTATTAATTTTTATATTCTATATTATGTAATATTAGATCATACTATTGTATTATATTATTTATTATTATTTTTAGTTAATTATTTAAACAAAATAACAATATAATTATATGAATCGGTATTATATATAAAAATATCATAGTTATTTTAGAGTATAATATTATGATAATCATACAACTCAATAATAATGTCAATGAAGATTATTTTACCATGTTGATTGTAAGGTGGGACACTCTCTGTATATTAAACAACTAAATACAAGAACTATAGTTATGGTTTTAAGATCCAACTATCCAAGTGAGGCAAATAAGTAGGGGTGGTAAAATTTGATCCGACCCGCCAATCTGACTTGCTTTCAACAGGTTTGGATTTGTATTAAACGGGTTCGGATCATAAATGGATTGATTTATTTAACCTGTTTAATAATTGGATCAGGTTTAAATTTCAGACAGCTGATCCGTTTAACCCATTTAATAAATAGATTGGGTTAAATCAGATCGGATTATAACCCATTTAACCCATGACAGCTGGATCCTTTAGGGGCTTTAGGCTTTAGAGGTTCCGAATTCCGACTTCGGGTTTGGTCATTCGCGGTTTCGCTGTTCGCCATTTCAGTCCCTTTCTATTTTTCCATCTCATCTCGTTCTCGACTCTCGATACTCTAGGATTTCCTCCTTCGGTCATCCACAGCTCTATTCCTTCGATGGCCACCGGCAGATACTTCCACCTCCTCCGGTGCTTCCATCCTCTCACAGTTTTTCTTTTCCTTTGGTTTCTTTTTTGGTCCTTGAAAGGAGGTGCTTCATCAGCACTCGACCGTCCGCACTCGATGGATCTATCATCTATGCCATTTTTTTTTTTTCTATTTCAGTGGCCAGTGCCTTCTTCCCCAATGGCTGTCACCGAAGGGACTTGTGCGATTATGCCACTTGATGCCTTGGCCACTCAAGATCCAGGATTTTTCTTCTTTTCCTCTTTCGATGGTCAGTGCCTTTTTTTCCAACGCCATCATCGAGAGAGCTTGTGCGATTGTATCGCTTGGTGTCTTGGCTGCTCGAGATCTAAGATTTTTTTTTCTTTTCTTCTTTCGATGATCGATGCCCTTTTTTTCCCAACGACCGTTTGAGATCTTAGATTTTTTTCTCCCTTTTTCCTTCCATGCTTCTTTAATCTTTCTAAGACATATTTTCTTTTTTTTTTTTCTCCATTAGTTTTGTATTATGTTTTGTATTCTTTTGAGTTTTGATTTCTACTTTTTATGCTGAATGTCAAAATGTACAGAGGTTTGTTTTAAGGTTTGTGTAGAGAGGCTATGATGATTTTGGAATATCTTTTTTTGCTGATTCAACTGTTTCTAACAGCAATAATCTTTGACGGCCTTCTTCTACAGGCTACCGATTGTTGTTATTTTGATTTAGTTATAGATGAAATACTAAATCTAAGCCTCCTCTTTCTCTTTCCTTCTTTAATGTTCTAACTGTTAAAACGGGTTGGATCAAGTCGGTTAAACAGATTGCTCATCTAATAAATAAGTTAAACGATAAATAGGTTAAACGGGTTGGATCGGATCGATTAAATAGGTTAACTATTTAATAAATAGATTAAATGGGTCGGATCGGATGATCTATTATTAAATGGGTCATGTTCAGATTTAAAAATCTGATCTGTTTAATAAATAGGTCAGATTCAGATTTGATATTTTATGATTCGATCTGTATCTGATCCGACTCATTTATGATCCGACCCGATCCAATTGCCATCTCTATAAATAAGCACTTGCAAATACAAATGCAATATTTTTACATAAATTTTGTACCTAGAAATGCAAGCATCTAAATGGTCTCTTAGGATAATATTTGTAACTTTTATATGAGTGTCCAACGGCATTAATCCACTTTTTTCACTTGCTGTAATAGTACTGATATTTTCAAACATTCAAATGTTTTTACTGTACCAAATTGAAATAAATTTATAGCATTTGCAGCTTCTATTTGACTATCTAATAGAAAACTTTGCCATAAAAAAAGAAGAAAAAGAAGGTTAAAATTTTTCTTGTGTTCGGCCAAATTATAAAACTGGAAAAGAATTTGGAAGAGAGTTCTCTCAGTAATTGCTTAAAGGGGAGTTAAAACGAAGAAAATATTATGACTAATCTATTAGTTGATATATTGTAAAACCATCGAAAGATGCTCCAGAGAAGCAGAAATGGCAAACCAATTGTCTACTGAAATCCCTCTATTTTCATCATATGGTAGAACTAGTCTGTGCATGCTAGAGATTCCGATGCAATTCTTTGGTGCCTTTGGCTAGTGGGTAAATTTGTTGCATCTAAGAATGTCTTGTAGACCTATCTTTAAAGAATCTATCGATATATTGAATCAGCTTAGGGGTATCTTTTTTTTTTTTTAGAATTGAACCATCTTAATTGATTTCTTAAAATCAAAATTGAAATCGAGCTGATCTATTAAAAATTCAATTTAAATCGGTCCAAAGAAATTTAATTCAATCCAATTTTTTATTTAATTTATCGGATTGATATTTAATAGATTGGGCTACTAAACATACAAATTTCATTTTATATAAGAAGTTGGACTAAGTCTAAATATATATATATATATATATATATATATATATAGAAGACGGCTAGAGCTGACTTTGTTGAAATATTTATATATATAGACACACACGTGTTGGGGCAATTCAGCTGACTCCTCCGATACCGACTTTCAATCGATCTGATGAGCACGAACCACCGACTATCAATCGTTGGCCGATCAATAGTCAGCTATTCTCAACCATCCCAAGCAAACTCTGACTGTAACAGCTTAACTGATTTCAGACCGATGATCGTCGGCATATCAGAATTGCCGATCGATGGTCATTTGGATTTCTTTAACTACCGACATACAATCGACATCTTCAGACTATCGACGTAGAGTCGGCTTATCAGAAATCGTCAGTGCAGAAAGTGCATAATGGCCAGAACATGATCAGTGATGGATATAACCGTCCGTCCCACATCACATAATATTCCAAATAAGCGGGACTCACGTGTTTAACCGTCACAAACGGTTACCAACAACTCATCTATAAAAGGAGATAAATGAACAGTATTTGGTGATGACTCTTTAGAGCTGAAACTCTGCTTCTCTAAATACTTATCTACTATTATCACTCTCCACTGATTTAAGCATCGAAGAGTCCCCATCGAACATAATTTCGATCAGAGTAGACTTCATTTTGCAGGTGCTCTTCACCAGCAACGGACGCAACAGAGATTGGCCGCAACAAATTGGCGCACCAGGTAGGAGGAGAAAGTCAAGTAATCATAGCAAAAATCAGAGCTAAAATAATTCTACAGGATCCACGAGGTAATCTTCCGTCGGAAAGATCTCCCTCCTCCACCTTCATTGGCAGAGCCAGCTCTTCGCATCCTGTAATTACTATGGACGTACAAATTACTACTTAATACAGCAAATGAAGGTATTGACAGAGGTGGTACATAGCCTCCAACAATAACAGACACAGCAACAGTAGCAGCCACAGATGGAGGAGCCGGTGGCTCATTCAGTGACATCCAGGCACAGCCGTCGTCCTTCACGGTGCTCACCCTCTTCATCTCTAGAACGGCGACCGTCTTGATGCTCTCACTGAGTCGAGCATCATGTTCTCGGTATTCTCATCATGCCGCTCATCCTTCATGACGATCTTTCTCTCCTTTCTGTGTACATGATATCAAGAAGAGAAGAGGCCGTATGTACCTTCTGCTTCTCTATCCTTAAATTCTTTAGGGATTCAGTCTCTGGATTTTTTCAGCAATGACGACTCGATGACAATGAGCATAAATTCAAGAAGATCAACCGCCAACTTATCCGACTCCAGTGAAAGTTGGAAGTCTTCCAACGATCTCAACTTCACACTGTCCAACCTCTTTCTCAGCATATCTTAGACGAACCGATCCCATCTCAGTTCAAGATGCTACAGATGGAGCCATATGATGGCTCTACCGATCAATTGATCATTTAGAGAGTTACAAGGCTCTTATGATGATCCAGAGGATCACCGATGTCCTCCTATGTATTGGCTTCTCAGCAACTATTCAGAAAGCTGCTCGAGCATGATATTTTGGACTTCAGTCAAGGAGAATAAATTTTTCGAACAGCTCGAGTATTCCTTCGTGGTCCATTTTAGCACTAGTCAAAGGTACCACGAACATCAGACAATCTCTTCTCCATCAAGTAAGGTGAGACAGAGATATCGAGAGATTTTGTAGCTTGCTTTAATACGGCTACACTTGAGATCAGAGACCTTAATGAAGATATGGCCATCTCGATCATGAAGAGAGGTCTGAGGAGATTCAGATTGACTTACTTTCTAAAAAGACTCTCCTCCGAACCTATGCTGAACTCTTGGAATGTGCATATAAGTATATTCCTAGATGAGGGTACTTCTGACGCACCAGATAGGAAAAAAAGGTCAGAAAAAAAAAAAAAATGAAGCTCCGCTCGAACCAAGTCGGTCAACGACCAATAAGCGAGCTTCATGAGTCTAAAGCGAACAACTATGGCAGTAGGTATGACTCCTATACTCTTCTTTCTACTCCTCGTGTGTAGATCTTAATGAAGATCGAAGGAGAAGAGTATCTTTGATTTCTCCGTCGATGAAAGCCCATCAAAGAGTCACGACAAGAAGAAGTACTGTCAATTTTATCGTGATCATGGTCATGATACTGAACAATATATTCAACTCAAGGATGAAATATAGAGGCCCTGATCCGATGTGGCTACCTTAAAAAATTTTGATGAAATCATCCAACTCAACCTTTCATTGACCAACAGTCTCAACCACAAACTGAGAAAACGATCAACAATCAGCCAATGATGGGAGTGATCAACATGATTTCTAGACGATCGAAGGATTGTGGGGCAACTTCTGAAGAAGAGTAGGCAAAGAAATGATGACTTGATAATATAATCTATTTTTGGAAGATGATGTTCGAGGAATACAAGCACCCATGATGATGCTATCATCGTTTCGATGATGATAGCAAATTATGATGTAAAAAAAATTTTAATCGATAATGAAAGTTCCACCGATGTTCTCTTTTACTCGACTTTCTTTCGAATGCGACTACCGACTGACCGACTCAGAAGAATCTCTACGTCATTAGTCGGTTTTACTAGAGATGTAGTTATCGTTAAAGAAAAAATTACTCTCCCACTAACCACGAGAATAGATCCATAGTAAAGTTCCATTCTCCTGATATTGATAGTCGTCCTAGTTCTCTCGGCTTATAATGCCATACTTGGACAATCTGGACTTAATGCCTTGAAAGTGGTAGTATCGACATATCATTTATTGATCTGATTCTCAACAAAAAATAAAATCGAAGAAATGCATGGAGATCAATAACTTGCTCGACATTACTTCATGGTCTTTATAAAGAATAATCAATCTGAAGACTCTTTATCCGTTGATAAGTTGGACTAAAGAGAAAATAAAGAAAGGGATGAACCAGCCGAGTAACTGATTTCTATCTCATTAAAAGAAGAAGATCCTGAGAAGACAGACTAAATTAGATTGCAATTGTCTGATCTGGAGTGACAACAACTGATGAATCTACTAAGAGCAAATATCGATATTTTTGCTTGATCGACAATCGATATGCCAAAAATTTTTCTAGAAATAATAACTCATTGGCTGAATATTGATCCTAAAATGAGGCCAGTGGGACAAGGAAAAGACCTTTTGCTCCTGAAAGGCAGAAGGTCATCGATGAAGAAGTCGACAAGCTCCTTGCGACTGGCTTCATCAGAGAAGTCAATTATCCCGATTGGCTCACCAACATAGTGATGGTGAGAAAAGTCAATGAAAAATAGAAAATCTGCATCGACTACATAAATTTAAATGAAACTTTTCTGAAAGACAATTTTTTCTTACCAAAGATCGACCAACTAGTTGATGCGACTTCGAAATATTGACTTTTGAGCTTTATGGATGCCTTCATGGGCTACAATCAGATTCGGATGGCATTCGAAGATGAAAAATATACTGTCTTCATAACCGATAAAGATATTTACTGTTATAAAGTAATACCATTCGATTTAAATAATATCGGAGCTACTTATCAATGACTG
This sequence comes from Elaeis guineensis, assembly GCF_000442705.2. Taxonomy (NCBI): domain Eukaryota; kingdom Viridiplantae; phylum Streptophyta; class Magnoliopsida; order Arecales; family Arecaceae; genus Elaeis; species Elaeis guineensis. The sequence goes on from NC_026003.2 coordinate 122,770,293, forward strand.
ATCAACAAACTATTCAAAGTACAAATTAGACATAACATGAAAGTCTATGTTGATGATATGTTGGTAAAAAGCTCTCAAATTTTTGATCATATTTGGGATCTGAAAGAAGTCTTTGATACACTTCATCAATATCAGATAAAATTGAATCCAACTAAATGTGCATTTGGAGTAACTTTCAAAAAATTTCTCATATTTTTTGTGTCGCAATGAGGAATTGAAGTTAATCCTGAAAAATAAAGGCTATTATCAATATGAAGTATCCAAGCTCTAAGAAAGAGATACAACAACTCATTGGAAGGATTGTCGCACTCAGTCGATTTATCTCAAGATCGATAGAAAGATGTTTATCTTTCTTCAAGATCTTAAGATAAGCAAAAGACTTTTCATGGTCAGATAAGTACCAACAGTCCTTCAAGGATCTAAAAAAATATTTGACATCTCCACCATTACTCATAAAATCAAAGGTAGAAGAAATATTGTACCTTTATTTGACGACTTCAACAGAGACGGTTAGTTCGGTACTTGTCCAAAAAGATGAAAATCAAATTTAATGACTGATTTATTACACCATTAAGGTACTTCATAATGTTGAAATTTGATATTCAAGAGCAAAAAAGATGATCTATGCTATGATCATATCAACACAACGACTTCATCCGTACTTTCAGGTACATCCAATAGTTTTCTGACAGATCAGCCATTGAAGGTAATTCTATACCGACCTGATACTTCAGGTCGAATATCGAAATGAACAATAAAATTTAGTGAATTTGATATTCAATATCATCTGCAACCGTCAATGAAGATGCAAGTTTTGACCGACTTTATCGTAGAGTGCACCATATCCGATAATAATCCTGAGGATGAACTTGATGATAAATCGAAGCAAATTGAACTCTTGAGGCCGACTTAGCATCGGTTTGGGTGCTGCACATTGATGGAGTAACCAACGCACAAGACAGTGGAGTCGGCCTCATTTTTACCAACTTCGAAGGGATCGTAACCGAATATGCCCTTCGATTTAATTTTAAAGCTTCAAATAATCAAGCCGAGTATGAAGTTCTTCTAGCTAGCTTGAAGATTATCAAAGAACTTGATATTAATAATTTGAAGGTCTTCACTGACTCACAGTTGATTATCGGGCAAGTTAAGGACGAGTTTGAAATTCGAGATCCTGTTATGATGAAGTACCTTCAGAAAGTGAAAGATCTTATATCAACTTTAAAATATTTTGTGATCTCTCATATTCCAAGAGCAGAGAATGCTCGAGTTGATGTACTTTCTCGACTCGTAATTACTTCATTCAGCTCACTTGATCGGATGTTCATTGAATATTTTGAATAACCGAGTATTAACAAAGTTGAAAAAGTGCTACAAATCAATGACGAGTCAAGCTGGATGGATCCGATCATCCAGTATTTGACTGATGAAACTCTACTTGTAGATCCTTCAGAAGCTAAACGACTATGGTGGATGGCCTCACGATATATTTGAATAAATGGATAACTTTATAAAAGGTCATTCTCTTTTTTCTTACCAAAGTGTTTGAGACCAACGAATGTCGACTATGCACTCTGAAAAGTTCATGAAGAGATTTGTGAAAATTACTTGGAGGGCAAATCATTGGCTTATAAAGTTTTACGACAAGGATATTATTGACCCATCATGAAAAAAGATGCAGCTGAACTTGTCCGAATATGTGAACCATGTCAGAAGTATGCTAACATACAACATTAATCGGCTAGCCAATTGATATCAATTGTTGCACCATGGCCCTTCGCACAATGGAGAATCGACATACTTGATCCTTTTCCTCCGACATTCGATCAGAAACAAATTTATAGTGATGGTCATTGATTACTTCACCAAATGTGTGGAAGATAAATCTTTGGCACAAATCACCGTAAGTAAGATGGAAGACTTCATTCAGAAATCAATCATTTGCAGGTTCGATCTATCACATACCGTCATCACCGACAATGATCGATAATTTGACAATCAGAACTTCAAAAAATTTTATGTGAAATTTTATATTACACATAAGCTCACCTCAGTCGGTCATCCACAGTCCAACGATATAATGAAGGTTACAAACCGAATAATTTTATATAGTCTCAAGATCAGACTGAATGAAGCTAAAGATCTCTGGATGGAAGAATTATATTTAATCTTATGGGTATATCAGATAACTTCTCATATACCGACAGGAGAATCGTCATTCAACTTAGCCTACGAAACTGAGACGATAATTCCACTTGAGATCGGATTGCCAATAGTAAGAGTCGAACAATATAATGAGCCGAACAATTCTGAATATCAGAGAGCTGATCTAGATTTACTCTCGAAAGTTTGACAGTAAGTTTAAATTCAGATGGCAGCACATCGGTAGAGAGTAGTTCGGTATTATAATTCAAAAGTCAAGCCGAAGGTCTTTCATTCAGGAGATCTGCTCTTAAGAAAAGTAGAAGTTTCAAAGCTTCTGGATTGAGAAAAATTATCTCCGAACTGGGAAGGACCCTACAGAGTAATCGAGACACTTTATCCAGACGCATATCAATTAAAAACCCTCGATGGGATGATTATTTCTCGAATTTGGAATGTCGATAATTTGAAGATGTACTATCAATAAAGTTGTTCACATGTATGATTTTTGGAATGAAATATTGAGACTCTGAATCTTGAAATCTTTAGTCGACTATAAATTATCTACAAAAATGACATCAAACCAATAAATAATCGATCAACTTGTATCGACTATATCTTGATTTTTTACTATAAAAATTGACTTACGTCGAATGACATCATCAAATCGATAAATAATCGGTTAGCTTGCACCAACTATATCTCGATTTTTTATTGTAAAAGTTGACTTAAGTCGAATGACTATTCATACCGACTTAGCTTTAACTAAGCAGAATATTATGCCGACTTGACTCCAATCGAGTAAAAAATGCACTGACTTGATTACGATCAATCAAAGAATATTCGGCTTATCACCATCTATCAAATACCTAAAGAGTATACAAGCTAAGTCAGCTGACACTCGACTAGTGGATAAACTCTACTACGATTATTAATCGATATTCAATTTACCAATGGATGATCGGTAATCCGACTGTTATTCAACGACATTGACAATACAAGTGTAAAATGAAATTTCATATTTGAAAAAAAATTTTCCATTCATTGAAGAAGAAATTGCAAAATTAGACCCAACGTCTGATTACAAAATTGGACTTAGCTCGATTACAAAAAAAAAAAAAAAGTATTACACCAGTCACCAGTCAGTTTTTTCTTCACCTTGCTCTGGTACAATTTCGATGGTTGGAGCAAATTTTAGTGCAATCGATGCATCTCCTTCATTCGATGCGGTAGTCTCCTTGGCAACCTCTTCTCCCGAACTAGGGAGGATGATGCTGCTCAGATCCAAGTTCGGATATAATTTTTCGACAGTATCTCTGCCATCTTCATATCCGACACAGTAGGAGACGAATCCACCCTTGAGAATTTCATCCTTCTTTCTTGTGATTCTTTAAAGTTCTCGATGGCCAAACTCAGAGCACCTTTCGTCGATTCAACTTCTTCCTTGACGGAGGCTGACTCTGCATCGGCCAGTGCCAACCTCTTCTGGGTGGCCCGATGCCTTCTACGCTTCGCTTTGAGTTCTTCTATGCATCCATCCCTCTCTCTTTGAAATCGATTGATTGAATGCTTCTTGCTTCTGATTTGAGATTTTAGGGATGCGATGCTCTGTTGAGCCGATCCTAATTTGGGTCTGGAGGACTGTAGTTCAGCCGTCATACGGGAGATCTCTTCCTATAGCATCTTCTTCTGTTCAGCTGCCGCTTGAAGTTGTTCGACGACAGCAGCTTTCTCGATGTTGGCGACCGCGACCTTGCCCATCCACGCCCGATGAAACTTGATGAATTTTTTATATCCACTCTCCAGAGCATTCATATCATTTTCCAGCTGAAAGGAAAGGACAAGTTAAAAAAAAGGAGAGAAGTATCATCAACTTACCCCAAGTATTATCGGGTAAAAAGAAAAAAATATCTCGAACACTGTCCGATCTTTCCTACTCTCCTTGTCGATCGGGAGAAAAGCTACTTCGATGAGACGTTGGTTAACGTCGAATTGGCCATTACCGACTCACCGATTGAGATTCAAATGTCAAAGAGGGTGGGGAGAGCCATCGATGATCCATTGTCGGTGGAAGTAGCCAGCATCTTTCTCCGCTCTCTGGTCGGTAGTCGTTCGCTCGAAACTGCCATAAAGTCGGTGCTTGATTGCGCTCAAGACCACACACTTGAGAAATGGCTTGTGCAGCAGCAGATAGTTCTGGTTTGATCATGACTGTTGATTCGGTCCGAACCCCCACCGATGGAGCCGCTGATGGTGCTGGTGCAGCATCTTCATCCCTCGCTATCGCTACTCCGACTGATGGCACTTCAATAGAAGGAAGCATTGTCAGAACTAACAACGCAATAACTGACTCAGTGCTGGGAGCTGTCACCGATGGAATGTCGGCCTCCCTCATCGGTACTGACCCAAAATCAATCTAACTCTTCTTCGTCATTCGAGATGATCCTGCGTCGATCGCTGCTCTCTTTCTGACAAAATGTAGATGAATATCGACAGCCGAAACTCATGCTGTCGATCGCATAACTGCAATCAAAAGATAGAAGTTTAGTACAAGGTTCAAAAATAAATAAAAAATAAAGCGACTAATTATGCTATACCTAAAAAAATTATCGAACTAAGTCCGACATCATAGAGAGCTTGCTCTGTCATCAGCTCTTACTGCGCTGGGACTTCCATATCTTTAAGTCAGAGAAAATCCTTTCGATCAATGATGTTGACCCAACTATGTTGATTAAAGTCAGTTCTCAGATCATCCCAGCATGAAGGAAAGCTCCAAGAAGACGAAGAAGAAATGAAGAATTAGTTTTTCCACCTATGAATGGATGATAGAAGATCGAAAATGAAAGACAGATCCTTCTTCAGATTGAAAAATCACCAACTCTTAGCTTTTGGATGAGGACGAAGGACAAAAAAGGCTCGAAAAAAAAAAGACAAGGGTTAGTCGGGATAAGATGACACAACAGAACAAAGCTGATAATCAGTCAAATGAAATTTGGAGCTTGCTGAGCGGTGCAAAGACGGTAATAGTCAAAAAAATTTCGGATGAACTCCAGAATCGAAAATCAAAGATGGATCTGAAGGTCCTCTATATAGAACGCGATCTGATCCAGAGAAAGAGAGTTCATCCGACCACCCGGACCAGGAGCAAAGAGCAATTGCTGAAAAGGTGGACAAATTGATCAAGATTGGCTTCATCTGAGAAGCAATGTATCATGACTGGCTTGCTAATGTAGTGCTGGTCAAGAAGACGAATGAAAAATGGCATATGTGCATCGACTTCACTGATCTTAATAAAATCTGCCCCAAAGACAACTATCCTCTCTCTCAGATAGATCAATTGATAGATGTCACTTCTAGGCATGAGCTCCTCACCTTCATGGATGCCTTCTCTGTTTATAATCAAATTCGGATGGCACCTGAAGATGAGAAAAAAATGGTCTTTATTACTAACTCTAGGCTCTACTGTTACAGGATAATGCCTTTTAGGCTAAAGAATATTGGGGCAACATACTAGCAACTAGTGAATAAAGTATTCGAAGATCAAATTGATTGCAACATGAAGGTTTATGTAGATGATTTATTGGTAAAAAATCGAGCCATCCCATATCACATAGCCGACCTCCAAGAAACCTTCAACATCCTATGTCGATTTTGGATGCAGTTGAATCCCACAAAATGTGCCTGCGAAGTTAACTCTAAAAAGTTTCTCAGATTTATGATCTTTCGACAAGAAATTGAGGCAAATCCGGAGAAGACTAAGGTGATTTTAGAGATGTCCCCTCTCAGAAATGTAAAAGAAGTCCAGCGCCTCACCGAAAGGATTGCCTCATTCAATTGTTTTATCTCCAGATCGATTGAGAGATGTTTGCCTTTCTTTTAAACCCTCAAACAGTTGAGGAACTTCTAATGGATGATTGAGTGTTCGAAAATGTTTGAAGAGTTAAAATAGTACCTTAGCTCGGCACCCTTGCTTACAAAGCCCAATCTGGAGAATAATTGCTACTCTATCTTACCGTATCTTTGGCAGCAATTAGTTTGGTTCTCATCCAAGAAGAAGGATGAATCCAAAAATTAGTGTATTACTCAAGTAAGGTCCTTCAGGATGTAGAGATCAGATATATAAAATTAAAAAAATTAATATTCACTCTGATCATCATGACAAAGAAGCTTCGATTCTATTTTCAAGCTCATATAATAGTGCTGCTCATAGATCAGTCGATCAAAGTAGTCCTCCACCATCCACATACATCGGGTCGGATTGCAAAATGGGCCTTACAGCTCTCCAAGTTTGACCTTGAGTTCCATCCAAGGCCTTTAATTAAAGCTCAAGTCTTGACGGACTTCGTCTTTGAGTGCTCCATCACTGATGGAGAAGGTTTGGAGGCTGCGGAGAGTAGCTCAATGGCACTAGAGGAATGAATAAATTTGAACTCTGATCCTGAAGACTAGTGGATTCTTCATGTGGATGATTTTTCAATTAGTCGAGATCAAGAGCTGGATCATCTTAATCGAGTCAGAAGGTGATGTGGCAGAGTACGCTCTATGGTTTGAATTTTCAGCCACCAACAATGAAGCAGAGTATGAGACTTTAATTATCAGGCTTAGACTTGCAAAGGATGTGAGAGCCAAACACTTGAAGGTTTTCAGTGACTCTCAACTGGTGATAGGGCAAGTCAAGGACGAATATAAAGCTCGAGAAGAAAACATGAAGAGGTACCTTGAAAAGATAAAAGAACTAATCACATCTTTTCTAAATTTTGATATCCAATAGGTACCTCGGACACAAAATATACGGGCGGATGCGCTGTCAAAGCTAGCAGCCTCTCTACCATCCAAATTCCAAAAAAAAACTTACATCGAGATATTGAAAAACTCAAGCCTGGAAGAACCTCTTGCTGTTCAACAAATTGAAGAAGTGCCTTGCTGGATTGATCTCTTACTGAAGTACCTCAGATCGGATGAATTACCATCTGACAGTCGGAAGCTCGAAAAATTTGCAAGCAGATTGTCTGCTATGTGCTTCATGACGACGTGCTATATAAGCGATCCTTCTCTCTCCCGCTTCTGAGATGTCTATGGAAATCATTTGGGCACAAAGACTCTTTCTTACAAAGTCCTCCGACAAGACTACTATTGACCTTCGATGCAAAAGGATGCCTCCGATTTTATCAGAAGATGCGATCACTGTCAAAAGATTTTTAATGTTCAGCATCAACCAATGGTGCCCCTTGCTCCTATCACCGCTCTATGGCCTTTTGCTCGATGGAGAATGGATATTTGGATCCTTTTTCTCAAGCCTCAGGTCAGCATAAATTTCTCTTAGTGGCCATTGATTACTTCACAAAGTAGGTGGAGGCCGAGCCCCTTGCTCGTATAACAAAGCTAAAGTCAAAGATTTCATTTGAAAATCCATTATTTGTTGCTATGGTCTCCCGAGAGTGTTGGTAATCGATAACGATAGGTAGTTCAACAGCTTCTGACTCTAAAAATTATGTAAAGATCTTAGAATTGAATAATGCTTCACTTCAGTTGGACACCCACAAGCAAATGGAAAGGCTGAAGTAACAAACAGGACTCTCTTGCAAGGCCTGAAGGCTAAACTTAATCGGACTGGGGGGTCTTGGGCGAACGAGCTGTGTCATGTACTGTGGGCATACCAAACAACCCAGAGGATTCCGACCAGAGAATCTCCATTCAGCCTTGCATTTGGAACCGAAGTAGTTATATCGGTTGAGATTAGACTTTTTTTCTTAAGATCGAGGAGTACAACGAAGACACCAACTCTGAATGGTTGCGAACAAACCTTTATCTGATTGAGAAGAGTAGGAAATGAGCTGTCGTGCGAATGGCCTCCTACCGACAAAGGATGGCCAAATACTATAATTCTCTAGTCAAGTCTAAAGAATTTCGAGTTGGTGATCTGATGCTGTAGCGCACCGAAATCTCACAGCCTATGGAGCGAAGAAGCTATCACCTAATTGGAAAGATCCTTACCAGATGGATGAGATGGTATGCCCTAGAACTTATAAACTGAGACAGTTTGATGGAACTCCGCTCCAAAGATCATAGAATTCAGCTAATCTCCGCATGTATTACCAGTGATATTGTAATTTTGCTGAAGTATATGCATGAATGAATGCTCCAATTTGTCAACATCCGTACTTCTACATATAAGTGAGAGTAATACCAATAAGGGGCTTATATTTAAACTCAGTCTTTAATCAGTCTTGAAATGTTAAAAGCTTTTGATCGGTTTATATTTAAATTCGACTTTTGATTGGTCTTGAGATGTTAAAAGCCTTTGATCGGCTTATACTTAAACTCGATCTTTGATCGGTCTTGAGATGTTAAAAGTCTTTGATCGACTTATATTTAAACTCGACCTTTTATCGATCTAGAGATGTTAAAAGTCTTTGATCGACTTATATTTAAACTCGATCTTTGATCGATCTTGAGATGTTCAAAGCTTTTGATCGCTTATATTTAAACTTGATCTTTGATCGACTTTGAGATGTTAAAAACTTTTAATCGACTTATATTTAAACTTCATCTTTTATCGGTCTGGAGATGTTAAAAGTCTTTAATCGACTTATATTTAAACTTGATCTTTGATCAGCCTTGAGATGTTAAAAATCTTTGATCGGCTTATATTTAAACTTGGCCTTTGATCGACCTTGAGATATTAAAAGTCTTTGGTCGGCTTATATTTAAACTCGATCTTTGATCGATCTTGAGATGTTAAAAGCCTTTGATCGGTTTATATTTAATTTTGATTTTTGGTCAGCTTAGAAATTCTAAAAGTCTGAGATCGGCTATAACTATCCCTATTCTAGTCTCGAAGGCAAAAGAAAGTGATCATATGGAGTCAGCATGATTCAGAAAATAACAGCATAAAATATATATATATATATATATATATGAATGCATGGTTGAAAAAGTTATTACTTTATTTTAACAAAAAGCATTTACGAGAGTCTAGTCAGCTCTTTGTCTGACATTACAAAATAAACAAAAAAAAAGTTGACTACTCGACTAGTGGAGCATCATCGGCTGGTTGCACTTCGTTAACCTTAGAAACTACCCCCTCATTAAGATCTTCGACGCGCCACACTTTGCGGAGAATCACGAATTTAGAAAATATGCAAGTATTTTCTCGCTTCTCGCGTAGCTGCATCAAAGTGCCTTTCATATCTATCTCAGGATTGGGCAACTCGGACAGATCAAGTTATGCGTATAAAATTTGAATTGCATTCCGACAAAAGCTATAGTCGGAATGGCGCTCGATAGTAAAGGTCATATGGATCATTGACTGAGAACTGTCCATTAGCTGCTCATGAGATCGAAAGGAAGAAGCTCTTTCTCCTCCTGTCGGAGATCGACTTCTGGTTCTCGCTCTCCCAATCGAGATCTTTCATCATGGGAGATCGAAAGAAGCTCTTTTGAGTCGACGTTGGTGATGGGAGACGTCATCTGGATACCTCACTATTGTACATCCTTGGAAGCGATGGCGATCTTCTTGCTATTCAACTATTTTTGCAACTTTGAAATTTCCTCTCTGACGTTATAGAGTTCGTCTTAAAGTTGCAATATCCACTCTGACCTCGCCCATCCAAATTTTCTATACTTGATCAGGGACTCCAAGACATGGATTTCTTCATAGGTAAAGTCAAGCTGACGGCGATATACGGTTAATTTCATCACCATGCCTCAGGACTTCTTTCTTGTTGCGTCAGATATCCTCTGTATCTCTTCGATCAATCATGCCTTCTCGGTGCTGTGTGCTATGACTCCTCATCAAACCTCTTGTTGAAGTCTACTGACTTCTTTCTCGATCGCATCAAGTTTCTTTTGAGCCTTTTGAAGTCTCTTTCCCCAATCAATGGTCTTTCCTTCGAAGAATTTAAGTTTCTTTTCCAGACTCTTAATATGAGCTTTAATCTTAACCACCATCACTGGAGGAAGAGGAGTGGCCAATAAAGAAGCAGCAGCTACCGGACCGACGTCGCAAGCATCATTCACCAACTATGCAAATAATTGAAAGTGATAAATTCAAAAAACTCATAATTTTATTTCATTAAATAAAATTTCTTACAGAGATAAAAAAAAAGAAAGAAAGCAAAAAGTACCAGCATTCAATCTTGGACCTTCGCTTAGAAAGTTGTATTCGAAGGAGGCTCAGAGGGATTTGCATCAGCAGTTGAAGAGGAGGGCGGCTCAGCAATGTTCTCTTTCTCAGAAATCGAGAGCTCAAAGGCAGTGTGAACTTCCTCGCCATCTTCATCTTCATCTTCATAGTCCAAGAAGACAAAATCAAGCTCCAAATGCTCCTCCTCTATAGACCTTCGGCAGTCGACTCAGCTTTCTTTATGAGCCTGATGAAAAATCTTCTCGTCGAAGGCCACATGGCTATCGCAGTATTCTTCAGATGCCTTGAATATCTCAATCGCTCGAGCCATCTCCTCAGTAAAGGCAGGTGATGCCTTGAATTCTTCGACGAAAGAGTGTTTGGCATGTTGAATGTGCTTTTCAGTCCTTCTCTCCGCCTCTTTCTCCCTTTCCAAGGTGAGGGCGAGATCAGACTCCACCTGCCTGAAGATCTCCTGAAGATTCTTGACCTCAGCCTCTAGTTCTTTAATTTTTGCCCAAGCTATCTGAGCATCCATCTTAGCTTTCTTCTCAGCCTCTCACGCTTGTGCCTCCCTGGTCGAGTAGTCCGACAGATTGACTAGAACATGGAGCAGCTGCATTTTAAATCGACTGAGTTAGAAGAAATATGATGATTAAAAAAGAAGAAGGGGTGATAAGATAAATGCTATACCTAGTGGCCAACGATCAAGGACAGTTTTCTCAGACTGAAAATGCTCATCCTATCTATTTGTTCTAACTCTGCTGGAATTACGAAGTTTTCGATAGTTTCTCGAACTGTCTTTCAATCTTAAAAAAATAAATTCTCTGAAATATCATCGAGAAGGACCTCATCATCGTTAGCCTTCTTAAAAGATCCAACCCAAGCAGAGGTCTTAGAAGACTAAGGTCACTCGACGATCCCTTCTTGAGAGTTGACAGTCAGGATCGGAGTAGGTGTAGATATCGTCAAAACTACTCTGACCTCGGAAGAGACTGCTTAATTGATAGCGACAGACTTTTGGCTGAGTTTAACAGATTGTAGCTTCTTCTTCCTCTCAGTCCTGACGGTCTGAGTCTTCCTCTTCTGTGAAAGAGAGGCCTTCAATTTCACAATATCCTAGGTTGAGGGTTCCATTTCTATAATTGTTCAATAAACGTCGGGTTAGAGAGCTATATATATATATATATACATATATATATAAAAAAAAGAGAGAAAGCATGAACGACCCCACTCACTCCTAGATTCGCTAGAGGAAAGATCTGTTGAGAAGAGGGATTCATCGGATAAAAACTCATCCAGATGAGGAGTGTTGCGGTCCAGAAGATCTTTAAGTCCTCTCTTTTCCTCGGTACTCAACTCTACGGACTTCAAAGATGAAGCTTCGATCCGATCTCGATCCGAAAACCCCCAATCGTCTATCAAAGCATAAGAAACAAAAAAGAAACGGCTCTTTCAGCCATGAATGGATAAGGAAGCACCAGAAACTAGAGAAGTGGCACCCCTCTGGAAGGAAACATACAGCTAGTTGGCTTATGGGTGTTTCTTTAATGTGAAGAAGCTCGAAAGAGAGAAATTGAAGGTCGAACTCCTGTCTGAGAGCAGAGAATAAAAACCCTATGATTTATCTAAAGAAATTCGGGGATGCAGAACAGAAAGCAATCCTATAGAACCTAAAAAGCTCAAAAATGAAGGAAAAGATAGAAAATCTAAGCCCTGCTCGAAGATTTTCCTCGTACACTGCTAATCGATCTGGAGTTGGACTGTGAACTTGAGTAATGGAATCAGGAAGTTCAAGATTGAATTCATCTGGAATACAATATTGGGCTCGTAGCGATTTCAGGTTGCTTAAGGTCAACTCGGATCAGATCTCACCAGGTAGCTGCTCCTTTAAATAGAAGGACGCACATCTCTCGGAGGACATCAAGTTAGTACGAATTTTTAAAATGGACCACACGTCAAGCCTTTATTAGCTCAAAGATGCCTATAGTCTCCACATTTAATATATCTGAGTAGAGAAGAGTGGTGTCTGCATAGATTTTGAAAATTTCATCATTAGTTCGATAACTTTTTCATCTGAAAAATTGCATGCAAATATTTAATTTAAAAAGAGCTCTTCATATCTTTGATCATTCAGAATGCCAAGATAAATACTATCATAGCTTGACCAGAGCTCGGACTAGGGAGTAGGGGGTATCTGTTAGGAGTAATTTAAAATGGACCGATGATGTGTAAAAATTCAAGCCCATTATGATACATCGGGTCCATATCAGTGCCTCTCAAGTGGCTTAATTGTTGCGGCTCATCCGATCCTTAGTCGGTGTGTGCCTGGTCAGACCTCTGATCGGCTAGTCTTCGATTCGACCTCTAATCGGATAGCTCTTTATCCGAATCCTGAATGAAAAAAGTTTGGTCCGACCCGTGATCAGAGAGTTTGCTGGTCGATCTCTAGTCGCATCAGATTCCTACACGGCTTGCATATCGGAACAATCTCTGATCAGTATAACATCTGTGAGTCGGTTAGTCTTGATCAATCCATCTAATCAAGTTTTGGTCGAAAAACTATCAGTCCCAACTCTTAATCGGTATGCCACATTTTTTGATCTCTCCTCGGAAACAGATTGATCAGATTTAGATTCAAAAGGCAGGTGCCAACTAGCCATAGCTGTTAATACTATCTGGGCGTAACCGTCAGATTCTAAAAATCTTTCAGATGTAACCGTCTGATCTTGAAAATTACAACTAAATAATCGTGCCAGATTCGGCCAGTCTGTCTTCTAAAATGGTTACACAACCATCTCTTCTATAAATACTTAAACCCGAAGGACCCAGGTAAGTAGTCCATCTCAGATAGCTAAAATTTTACTTTTCTGTTTGCGCATTCTGACTTGAACGTCGGAGGATGTTCGTTGGAGCACAATCTTTCGATCCAGATTTTTTTGTAGATTACTCCAACGCTGCGTCTCTTTATCTTCCAACGTCAACCATAAACAAACCGTAACATATATATATATATATATATATATATATGTGTGTGTGTGTGAGAGAGAGAGAGGTTGAAATTATTTTTTTTAATAAAAATATTATTATTGTTTGGTCCCGAATTTTTTCAACCTAACATCAAACTGAAAAAAAAAAAAAAGAAAAAAAAAGGAACATCAGACCGAAAGGAAAAAAAGGGGATCGATCAAAATCAAACCGTAGAGATAGGCTCGAGTTGGATTTGCGGTTCAGCCTTTTTTTTTTTTTTTTCTGTACACCTTTTAACTGGATCAGATTCTTGTGGGTGGGACAGAAACCACGAAGGTCACATCCCACCTCACGTGCCTGACAAGCCACCCATCCACAAGACGACACCTGGTGTCACTGGATGATGATGACTTCCCGTGACATGTCCGACGTCGAAGGCTACTGTGGCTGACGTCTTGTCTGGTAGCTGTCAAGACAGCAGAAGAATCAAAACGGCAAAAGGCACGGCAGCTCCGCGGGGAAATGCTTCCACCAATAACGTTATCCAACTACAGCTTTCCTCCATTTTACTTATTTTTTCATCATCATTATTATTATCATTATAATTATACTTATTAATATTACTACAGAGACATCAAGGCCACCGTTTGTCATTAATTTTTTGGTAATAAGTAGACTGTCTTTTCTTGTAATTTTATTCACCGTTTGTCATTATTTAACACTCTTTTGGCCCCAGTACATTCATGGCGAACTGAATTAAGAACAGGCAGCGCTGCTGCTGCTGCGAATAAAAATTTAATAATATTAAAATAAAAAAATAAAAATTAATAACATCAGGGGATTGAATGCTGTGAAGGAACCAGCGTTATCAGATCCTTGGTTGGAACTAAATAAGGGCCCTAAAACAGCTGTTGCTCACTCTTGCTATTCCAACAGAGCAGCAGCCCATGGGGCCTGTCGATTCAGCAGTTAATTTGTATCGATGGTACATGGACATATATATATATATATATATATATATATATATATATAAGGAAAGAAAAGGGTGGATGGATGGATGCGGCATCCGAGTTCGGTTGTCGCTTTCCTTTCCCGACGCCACCGCCATTGGATCCACACGCGAACCATCATTTTTTTTTTTCTTTTTTGGTAAGAAACGCGAACCATCATTAATCGCCGTGTTTTTCCAACCGATCGCCGGAGGATTTGTTCTTAATGACGCTTTTGCCCCTGCACGGAAAAGCGATGCCATATATAATAATAATAATAAAAAGGTTCGTCTAAAATGTTTTCGGTTCAAAATTCTACATGCCAATGACGGCACGCGATCGGTTGCGTTTAAAACAGCGAATAGTTGATAACGATGTGTACACTGGACGTTTCCATTCTGTCCGAAAGATGTCACGTACTACTGTAGAGTGACATAGTCTTGATAACAAACAAGCAGTTGTAACACTAAAAAATAAAAATCTATAATTTTAATATTATCAGTTTCGTCTCTTTCTTTTTTCTTTTTTTTTAATTTTTTTTAGGGTACATTGTTTCGTCTCTTTTATGGAGTCTAAAGATAACAAATATCTTGTCAACCAACTAAGCCTCGGCCGAGAAGGCAGAAGTCCGTTGTCAACCAAGGTGGAGGGAACAGTGGTCATTCCTACACGACCAATTAGAATAGTCTGGGTATAATGCAGGCCGGATTACCAATATGCATGATAGCGACTCCAATTAAAACACATAGCAAATTGGTCATACTACGTGCTTGTCTCATTATTTCGTTGAGTAGCCATCCACTCGTTGAATTGGTCTCCTTAAGTGCCGGGGCTTCCGCCAATTTTACTTGGTGTCGACAATGCATGATAACACCGGGAAATTTCGGGACAGCGATTGTTGACCCACCGTCTCTTGTGTGTTCTTGCTCATGCTATCTGTGATGTGGAGAGGCCAATCCACACGCTTCCCCTCTTAAAACTATGCACGCCTTATCCTCATAGTTTAGTCTGCAGTACAGGGGATTGAAAGCCACTATTTAACTATTAAGATTTCAAGGAATATTTGATATGGAGTGTTCCATTCAAGATCAAAGATGATATGAATGAAGATGATGAGACCACGATATTTGGTTGCATCATCATAATCTTACGTGGTAGAAATTTCAAATCACCATCTCAAATCATCGTCCAACATGGGATAGGAAATCCACTTATGAAAATGAATATCCAACATCACTCCATCATGATGATCTTATATTAAAATATATATTAATGAAAATATTCTCTTAATTGATAGACTTTCAAAATAGAAAATTTTTTTTTCCCTGTGGCATGCATACGTAATATTTTTTTACATACGTCGTGTCGGAAGAAAAGAAAAAAATTCTTTCTTTTCTCACCATGTGAAATCTATTAGATATTTTTTTAAATTTTCTTCCTCCAATCCTCAATCTCAATTTCCAAAGTTTTATTGAGATGATGACGCGAAGCGGTGATTTTATTTTCTCAATTCAATCATGGTAATCTGAGATTTTTCTCTTCTCTTATCTCTCCTCTGTCAATTTTTTTTTCTTTTCATATGAGATGTGTCAAGGATATTTTTGATATTATATGCCGATGATCTTGGATTTCCATAGCATACCAACAAATTATTTGTAAATATTAAAAATTTTTAATTATTGTACTATAACTAATCAAATATAGTGATCTTAGATCATTAGAGATCAAATCATCATAAAATTTTGAACTTGTCTTAGATTAACATGGTAATTTCAGTTGGATCATCAAATACCCCTTTAATATTATTTTTGAGTAAAATTAAAATTTCAGTGTCGTAGGTATATTAGTCTTTTCAGAATTCCGTATGGCTAGAGAATTGACTTGGTTGCTGAGACTCTTCATTGTGCATGTCAATAGTCAAGAAGAAAAGGCTTAAGCTATATATATATATATATATATATATATACACACAATATATATATACACACACACAATTAGTAGACTGGTTGGACCATGAAGCCTTTATTAATTCCTCTTGCCAAAACAACAAGACATCAACTAAACCATCCTCCACCCTCCGTATAAGTCATTTTAGGGCCAGCATTTCTTTTATTTTTTCTTTTATTTTATTTTTTTTTTGAGTCAAGAGGTAGCAATTTTTGGCATGCATGTTTGACATCATCTAAAATAATTTTTGATTGGATCCTCACCTAAAATAATCGGGTTTAGATCAAGGTCTCTCGCTATGGGATCGGACTCGGATGGACTTCTTTGGTTGTTCCAACCTTGTCGTAAGTGGATTATCTTTAGATTATATTTGGTAGCTGGCAATCTATCTAGATTGTTAGTAATTTAATATGATAATATGGATTACTACATTTGGTATATTTTTTGGTTGTAATCTAGATTGTCTCATGGGAAGCAATCTAGATTATCTTGGGGAGAAGTGACTATCCAGATTATCACTTCTTTGACAATATTGTAATAAAAATTTTGAATAAAATTATTTTTATCTCTTAAAAAAATCATATAAAATCCATTGTCTAACTCTCTTCTCTCCCTCCATCCTCTCTGCATGTGCCCTGGCCCGCGGCTCTTCTATCTTTGTTTGCCTGCCTTCGGCTCCTTCATCTTTGTCCCCCCACCTCCTATGGCTCCTTCACGTTCGTCTCCACCACCTTCATGGCTCCGCATGCGCCCATCCCCTCCCCAAACCCTAGTGCTCCGGTTTCCCACATCCTTCGGTCCGCCACTTCTTCGCACTACCGCCACATCTATATTACTCTCGTTATTTCTTATTATGAAAAAAAGAAGAGTACTGAGGCAAAATTATTGAAGATATTTTAAAATTTTAATTTCATATTATCAGTGCTCTGATAGTCATACAAATATATCAATCAAGATTTTCAATAATTTTACTGCAATATTATTGTATGTACCAAATACAGTAATCAATATTATTGATAATTTAATGATGATGATTTATTCTAAAAATAATCCATATTATCTTACAAGATTATCTGGCAATGCACCAAACACAGCTTTAGGATAGTTGAACACCTCCACGACGCCATCCAAATTGAAATTTACCTTACCTGTTGAGATTCATTCCCTCAAACTTGCTTAAAATTAATAATCGAGTTAGGTTCGGAATTTCAGATAATAAGGTCGGATTTATTATTATTATTATTATTTTGTAGGGTTTATCTTTTATTTTTAGTCTTGGCAGTCAAATTAATTTTACCCAGCCGGCCGGAACAAGAACCCAAAGTTGACACGCAAGGCGACCAATGTACCGAAGGGAGGGAGGGAAGAATTTACTTTAGCTTCTAGTAATAATTTATCCATTCAGGACATGGTGACTTTATATCCCGTGACAATGGTCCATCCAACTTTTTTTTTTTTTTAAAAAGCCCGGAGGCTTTTATTTCTCGGGGAATAAGAACAAAAGAGCTCGAGCCGTAGAAGTCACTGTTGAGGGGCCTTCATGGTAGGCAATCGCAAGACAGTGAGTAATGAGGAGGCCTGACATGTGGTTTGGCAAGGAGACAAACAATTGTGGAGTCGGTACATGATCTGCTTTCAGAGTGGAGAAGGTTGGGAAGAAAAGAGGAAGACACAAATGCATGGGTCCAGCAAGAGCAAATGATTGAGATTGTAAGACATCTACACCGGTTTGTCAGTGCCTCCGGTAAAGGAAAACTCAAAACAGAGCTCAAGACTATTTGTGAATGATGGACTTGTTGGGGAGTGATGCCTTCTCTTTCAAGAAATTATCAAACGACAAAGATTTAGAATGCTTCATGTCCCGACAAGACTTCGGTGTTTTTGTTTAATTGGTCCTAACCACTCTTCTAAGGAGAATTATGCCCTGAGCTGAATTACTTGTAGTTGAAAGGTCTCCATCTGTCGTTAGTTTTCGATTAGGAAAGCAAGGCTGGACACTTCGCTTCTGTTTGGCGAAAAGCTACCTCCGATAGAAGAGTCTATTTGTTCATAGGTATGAAGATATGACTTGAGAGAAGTATTGGTTTTTTTTTTTTTTTTTTGACTTCTAGTTTCACGCGGCTGGAGAATAGCTGATATTAGCACATCTCTGAGCCAACAAGAAAGCGAAAAAACCACATTAGTTTCAGTTTTTAAGTGGAAGAGAATAGGTTCAAGTAATCATCAGATACAACTCTTGAAATGTTCTCATTAAAGCAAATTCATACGTTCAGCAGCCCAAATTGATGGACGATGAAATTAATGACTTCTTGGGCAGAATTTGATCAATATGGTTAGGTTCTAAGGCATGTATCTCTCATGATCAGCAAATTCAATAAAGTTGCTCGTTAATTAGCTTGCTTCTTAAGGTATGGCTTAAGAATCTCTGAAAAGTAGGCTAATTTCTCTAAAGATCTTATATATAGAATGTTTCGAGGCATCATAACTCATAAGATGATTTGAGATGTTAGGCCTTACAGAAGTTGTACTACCGATCGGTATATTTGTCAAATAAAATAAATCAGACAACATATCTGCCCTGTCAAAGATAATCATTCTTATTTAGGGAACACTCCGAAACAATTATTTTCTATTGCAAGGAAAGTCCGATGGCTGTTTAACAGGTTCAGCTGGGACCAAATTTTCTTGGAAATTATTCTTTGGGAGAAGAGTTTGTTTAGAAATAAATATCTTCCCTTGCTGTCTGTGATGACAACTAAGGGCAACCCTTCTAACAGCCAACGTTTCAAGAGAAAAAAATTACTGGTTGTTATAGTAATTTTTATAACAAAAAGTAATAGACATTAACAATAAAATAAATAAATAAATGGAGTTATTTGCTCCAATCTATTTACCCTTTATACAAAATATTTGTTTTTTTGGCAGAAAAATAATTTCTTTTCAGTTGAACATGTCCAAATGGGGAATAGAATTAATGATTCTTATTCTATTCACGTGAATGATGAAAAATATCAAATAGTTACCGTTGGACAAGGGTCGTTTTAGCAAATTAATGACTAAACAACGACAGCTTTATGTCTATCCATGCATGTGACGGAAGTTTGACAGAACCGTCATTAATGAATGGCACCATTATAGCAATATATTATAGCGTGACTATTTGTAGTAAACTTATTTGCTTTCCAGGTGAGCCACTGCCAGGGGCATATCCGTCATCGAAGGGCGACAGGGAATGGTGGCCCTCCTGTAAATGAGGTGGAAAAGTAAGGGCAAACAGAGGAAGGAAGCCCGGATCTCGCGCGCGATGAATTGGCGACATCGCCGCGTCGAGGATCCCGTCGCCCGACCAAAAGATCGGAAAACCACCAGGCCGGTCAGATCGCCGCTCCTTTCGTAAACCAACCCTTTTTTTTTTTTTTTTTTGTTTTCTTGGTACAACGTAAACCACCTTTTTAACCCCCCATCTATCCTCCTCCTTCCCGAACCCCAGTTTATCCGAAAACGAACTCCGTTATCGCTGCACGTGTCACCTCATCAAAACCATGTTTTCTGTTTCACAACGTGCAGCCCCATCCGCCTGCTGCCACTGCAACGGATCAAAGTCACATGAATAATTCTAAATTATGACCACTTCTTATTTTTATTTTTTTTTAAATTTTGGCGTCGTCCTTTTTCTCTTTTTAAAGACCCAAATGGATCGGGTCGATGTAAGATTTGACGGGTTTGAGCCAGAGGTTGGGTCTCGTTTCAGGTCAGAGTCAAGTAAGTTTCGGATCCGGGTCCACCCGACCCACTAGCACCAGCACCTTTACCCTTTTGTAGTTATATTTTTCATTTTCTCTGGCCAAACAAAAGGAAAATGTGGCGAGAGTGTGGGTGTGGGTGTCAGAGAGAGAGAGAGAGAGAGAGGGAGGGAGGGAGAGAGATGCTATAAGAGATCTGAGAAGGGGGGCGAGAGAGAGAGAGAGAGAGAGAGAGAGAGAGAGGGTGGGGTAAAGTAATGGTGTAAAGGTAGTCCTCTCTGTCTCTCCTTTTTGTTCTCTTTGCTGTTGGGAGGGAATCTCACCACCACCAGAGAATGAGGCGATTCCCTCTGAATCTGTGCAGAAATTCTTAGGATCTGAGGGCGGGAGGGGGATCAGAAGACGAAAGATTCCAACTTAGCGAGGATTCTCGGCTGAATCAAGAGGTCTCTTCTGTGATTTGGGGTTGCAGATTGGATTTGAAGCTGGAAAGTATAGAATGGTGAGCATTTGCTGAGAAAGGCGTGACTTTTTGGGTGAAGAAAGGGGATTTTGGGAGATGGTATTGCGTCTTTGGTGCTCTGGTCTTGTGATTTTTTGGTTAAAGGGCTGTAGGTTATCTCGCGCTGTGGACCGGGTTTCTAGAGTTTGAGAGTATTTGGGTTTCTGTTGACAAAGCTTTGAAGTTTCATCAGGGGAAGGGTAGATTTCTTTTATTTAGCTTAGGGTTTCCTAGTGCTTCTGAAGGTGAGTTGGGGTTGGGGTTTGGGTTTTTAGGGTGATATTGAAGGAAGTTCCTCAAAGAAGCTTGCAGACAGGTGGGATTTCTCGCCTTGTGTGAACTTAATTGGGATTATTCCGGTTCTTTCTCTGGTAGCTGTGGTTCTTCTGGTAGAAAGGTGAGAGACTGGATTGATTCGTTAATGTATTCCCTTCCTTTTAAATGTTGTGTTCGCTTCCCTCTATTTCGTTAGCGAATTTCCATTTTTTTATAATTTTTGGTGACCTTTATGTTTATTGTGGATCTGTTTTTAGTAGTTCATGCTTAAAGCTAATTTTAAGTTCTTGTTCGCTTTGACTCGTTGTCTTCAGGAATTTGCGAAAGAAGGAATTGTTCATGGTAGAAGATTTGATGGATTTGCTTTGTTAAAAGGTGAGAGCTTTACAAGTTTCACTGCTGCTGGATTTGATCATCTCTAGTCTTAAGCGAAGTGGTTTTTATGTCCAAAACTAAAAGAAATCTTATTTCCTTGACAGCATTCGCTGAAAAATTAGTCGGAAACTAATCAGGACCATGATCACATTGAGCACCGAACCTGTTAAAGAATCGATGAAGGATGCCGACAAGTGCTTGGATTCCCAGCTCTGGCACGCATGCGCTGGAGGGATGGTTCAGATGCCGGCGGTGAACTCCAAGGTGTACTACTTCCCCCAGGGCCACGCGGAGCACGCCCAAGGCATCGTGGACTTTGGGAGCTTTCCCCGTGTCCCGGCGTTCATCCTCTGCCGGGTTACTGCTGTCAAATTCATGGCAGATCCGGAGACGGACGAGGTCTTTGCCAAGATCCAGATGGTTCCAGTTCGATCCAACGAGCCAGACTCTGGCGATGATGGTGGAATGGGCCTCGGTAGCAACGGGGCTGATGTACAGGAAAAGCCAGCTTCTTTTGCCAAGACGCTGACCCAGTCGGATGCCAACAACGGCGGGGGCTTCTCTGTTCCTCGGTACTGTGCCGAGACCATCTTCCCGCGGTTGGATTACTCGGCGGACCCTCCAGTCCAAACTGTTCTTGCCAAGGATGTGCATGGCGAGGTTTGGAAGTTTAGACATATATACAGAGGGACCCCTCGCCGCCACCTGCTTACCACTGGGTGGAGCACTTTTGTGAACCAGAAGAAGCTTGTCGCTGGCGATTCGATCGTGTTCCTGAGAGCAGAGAATGGGGATCTCTGTGTGGGGATCAGACGAGCCAAAAGAGGGGTTGGTGGGGGGCACGAGTCTCCGTCCGGGTGGAATCCCCCCACTGGAAATTGTGTCTCAGCCTATGGAGGATTTTCTGTCTTCCTAAGGGAAGAAGAGAATAAGTTGATGAGAAGCAATGGCAATGGTTGTAACTTGGATTCTGGTGGTAATATGAGGGGACGGGGCCGAGTTAGGGCCGATTCCGTTATCGAGGCGGCAACACTCGCAGCTAATGGGCAGCCTTTCGAGGCAATTTACTACCCAAGAGCTGGTACACCAGAGTTCTGCGTGAAAGCTGCAGCGGTGAAGGCAGCGATGAGGATCCAGTGGTGTCCAGGGATGAGATTTAAGATGGCTTTCGAAACTGAGGACTCCTCGAGGATCAGCTGGTTCATGGGAACAATATCCTCTGTTCAGGTTGCAGATCCGATAAGATGGCCTAATTCACCTTGGAGGCTTCTTCAGGTATCCTTTCTATACAGCATACATGGACTGTGGACTTTCTTATGCATTCTATTATTTTGTGTTATTTATGTAGTAATTCCTTTTTCTTTGTACAGTTTGGCCTCGGTTTTTTATATTCAGTCTCCTTTTAAATATAATGTTGGATTTGGACCAGCAAATTTGTTGGCTTATCAGAAGAAAATGTTATGTTTTGGATGCCAATCTGGTTCTTATTCGTTTTCCTTGTGATTTCTTGCTTCTTTCATATAGAAGAGGAACAGATTTAGGGTGAACATGTATACCGACAATTTTTGTAGCCTGCCTGTGTTCCTACTTACCATGAGCTGCGAAGGAACTTTATGCGACCATTTGTGTACTCTTTTTTCTACCTAGGCTCAAGTAATTATCTATGAAACTTGACGTATGCTTGTATGTATTGTTAGTGCTGATGCAGATGTATTATATTTTGCTTTAAGTTTGCCTTCACACCTACAATGAGACATTGCCTGGAGCTTTGCTTCTGGAATATACATTATACTTGCTCTCTGTAGTTTAATACCATTATTCTTTTGTAAAGAATTCTCTTTTCTTCTGAGGTTGATCGATATGATTGATTTCTTCTGGAATCATGCATCAGTAGCTGTCTTACCTGCCAAATTAGAATATCTATTCATACTACTTGCTTCTATTTCCAAATTTATATCATGATGAATATTCACAGTATATCCTTTTTTTACATCAACTTATTTTTGGAAGACCTTGCTCAGGATTTTGTGCCTGCTTTTGGCTAAGAACATGTATATCTAAGCAGGATATAGACTAAAAGTATTTGCATAGCAATCCGGTGGAAGCCTAGCATGATTAACTTTCAAAAGATGAGTGCTTTATATGTATTGCTTTCAAGATAAGAGCGTACTTTTGTTGAACAACTAACTCTTAAATGATGCATTTTTACACAAGCAAATTGGCGTATTTTTTTGAAGCCTCTGTGTTACCATGTTTTCTGCACCTCTTTTTGCTTCATTTTATATGAACCTTGTGAATTATGTGGCTCACTCACAAACCAACTATTTCGAGTAGGCAAAATAGATGAGAGAAATATTTTGAAGCTCCTCTTGTTAGTTCTAGTCAACATTTTACTGAAGCTTCAGTATGATATTTGACATGCTGATGATACCTGTACCTTTCTTTCCGGACCTATGCAAAAGATGACCTTAGACATGAATAACTTAGTGAGCTGTATTTTCATAGACATGCTTTCTTCTCACCTCCTCAAATATCTGTGTTTTCCTTCTGTGCATTGTATTAATAGCTCTCTTGATTTGCAGTATCACAACCTCCGAAACTTTGTTTTTGCTTCTCATTTTTCATTTCTCTTCTCTAATTCATTGCTACACTGTAACCTTCCTTGAAATGGTTTTGCTGCAGGTGACATGGGACGAACCAGATCTATTACAGAATGTGAAACGTGTGAGCCCATGGCTGGTAGAACTGGTTTCTAACATGCCAGCTATCCATTTAACACCCTTCTCACCACCGCGGAAGAAGCTTTGCATCCCCCAGCGCCCTGATTTTCCCATTGAAGGCCAACTTCCAACTCCGGCTTTCCCCAGAAACCCCTTTGGGCCCGGGAGCAGCCCCTTGTGCTGCTTCCCAGACAGCACTCCTGCAGGCATACAGGGAGCCAGGCATGCTCAATTTGGTTTATCTCTATCAGATCTCCGCCTCAACAAACTGCAGCCGGGTCTGTTCCATGCTGGGCTTCACCATCTTGATCAAGCCACTGCACACTCTAGAATCCCTACAGGACTTATCTTTGGCAATCCTGCCATTCATGACAATGTCTCTTGTTTGTTAACCATCGGCAATCCTTCTCAGGGAACAAAGAAATTATGCAATGGAAGGTCACCTCAGTTAGTCCTCTTTGGACAGCCAATACTCACTGAACAGCAGATATCTTTGAGCAATTCTGGGGACACAGTCTCCCCTGGAGTTACTGGAAACAGTTCGTTGGATGGTAATCCTGAAAGGACCACAAACGTATCAGATGGTTCTGGCTCTGCAGTTCATCAAAATGGGCTTGCAGAGAATTCATCATGTGATGGATTTCCATGGTACAGGGATCGCCAAGCATCTGAGCTTGGTCTGGAGACTGGACACTGCAAGGTGTTCATGGAATCAGAGGATGTAGGTCGTACACTGGACCTTTCTGTCCTTGGCTCATATGAAGAGCTGTACGGGAGGCTTGCTGACATGTTTGGGATTGATAAATCCGAGATGATGAGCCATGTGCTTTACCGAGATGCAGTGGGTGCGGTTAAACAAACTGGAGATGAACCGTTCAGGTGAGGATTACAATCAGAGCTTATAGCATATCGAGTTTCTAGAGTTAGTCTCTCTGGCTGATGGAGATTTATGGTAATTGGTTTTAAGTCCGGTGTGTCCTTACGAGATACCATAGGAGTGTGCCTTTCTCTCTTTTAGTGGCATTCTCCTTTTTTCCTGATATTTACGTGGACTAATAAAGCTTTCCTGGCTTCTATCTTGATATTAAACATATCATACCCAGCTGCAGTCTCCATGTATTATATGTAGACCTGAAGTAGTTGTAAAATGATGTTTCTTCGATAATTGCATCTCTGATATTACATTTCGAGTTGTGACTCCAACATAATCCATTTTATTCTGTCTTAGCCATGAAGCAATTATCGGATAAGCAAATTCATGAGAAAGCCAGTCTGGTTCCGATGCTATAACTTGTAGGCATATCTGAACTTGAAAAATGACCTTAGCTATTCCCATGATAATTGCAAATGCTGCATTTCTGGTGGTTATATTGGTGTAGGTGATAGTGGGTTGCTTTGCACCACTTATATCTTTCTTGTATTCATCCATTTGACTTAACTGAACTTGTTTTGAAAGCTTTGGAGTGTCTGAGAATTTAATTTAACTTCTCTGACGGATATTAGTTTCTACCATTGCAGTGAGTTCATGAAAACAGCACGGAGGCTGACGATATTGACAGATTCAGGCAGCGACAACGTAGGAAGGTAGGAAAACTTTCTCATCAAATGTACAGTTGAGTGAGCCAGTGTTGTTTGGTGCCATCTTCACGGACCCTTCTGTTTATGAATACTGATTGAAGTTCCCGGAGACAATTTTATCTGTTATTTCAATGCCCGGAATGGGCTTTATGTAGACTTGGTTTTATCATCTTAAATTAGTAGAAGGATTTGTCTTCTTCTTATCTTTCTTCCTGGAAATTGCTGCCTTATATTTATGTCGCCAGAACCACATCCCTTTCATTAGGTTTTTTGCCCTTATCAGGAATGCAGTGTTAGCCCAAGAGAATGTATCATGAATGCACGTAAGGGGTTGCAAAAAGCCTATGCAGGAATTGTTTAATAGATTCGTATGACCGGCCGCTGAGCGCCTGTTCCTTTCCAGTAAGAAGGTGGATTAAGTTAATTACATTTTTATGAACCCCAACGTTAATGGTTGTGCACGTGGCCTGATGGTTATGTTCGTGGTTGAGAAGGCTATAAACGTGGTGATGGTGCGAAAGAAGATTTGGAGGCTTGTTCCTCGGTACTGGCATTTAACGTTGCTTTCGGATAATTACTGTCTGCATCGTTCATTTCAGTTCTGCAGTTGATTCATTGAAGCCTTTTTAAGACTATTTTGTACAAGTACTGGATCTACCGTAGCTGTCATTCTAGATATTCTCTGTCATGAGAAGTAAAAAAAAAGAAAAGAAAAGCAAAAGCGTGATGACGTACATTTATGTCTTTATTGTTTGATTAATGTCTCGTCCTTGCCAATATCCATATCGAGTGTTCGTAATGCATGCCTCCGTTTGCTGGATTTGGTGGCGGTGGCTGCTCTTGAGCCTCCGATATCTACCGATGCGAATTTCATTTAGTAGCTAATTCTCATAATTAGGGAGTCAGTTAATACAATAACTTAAAAGAATTAGATCATCGGCAGCAGAGATGGTCCTGCTGTATAAGATGAACTGACCGATGGAATCGATCCCCGATTCAGCTATTATTGCACAAGCGATTATTTAGATATTTGTAGCGGAATGAAGTTGGCCTCTCGAAAGCTGCTGCAATTAACAGCGAGGAAAGGCTACACTGATGGTGTGGTGTTGGGGCCTCTTTAGTCTTTACCTTCCTAAAGTGGGGAATCCTTCGATATATTTTAAAATTCTCTCCATTATTATTGTCAGACCGAATCGAGCGGCAGACTGATTGTCATCTTTTTACCAAGATTTGTAGTCACCGTCCGAAAGCATCAGGATTTGGACCTTTTGTTGTACTTGTATTGAATGACAGAGCCGGTAACATTAACTCCTGCGTCATCTATGAAATGGAAAAGCTTCACGGACACGCGACCAAATGCTAATCGGTTTTCTCCTAAACCAATCTAATTTAGACGTTGGATGAAGGAAAAGGATCCATGATGCGATGGTTTATGAAACAACAATCCGTCAGTTCTAAACTTGTAGAAATCAAGTAATTAATGGTATGCTTGTCCATCACGTCCAAACTGGTTCATTGTCCGTTATTTTTCCAGCAAGCGAAAGGCGTGCTGCCTTGACAAGATGGAGCACCCTACTCTCTCTGCAGAGGGCCCGTCCTTTTGGGCGTGGGTATAATTATCGCTCTTTTATCATTTTTGCTCCAAGTCAAAAAGGCCCAAAGGTGCTTGGCACCGGTCGCATTCAAAATGGTTGGTGCCGCGCACCCAGGCTTTTTCGATGACAATCCCTGGATCGTGCAGTGCTTCTCGTCGTACCTGCGTCCAAACATATTATTCCCGCCGGACAGGATGGTCGTGGCATTGAATCAATCAAGCCTTCTAAAGATCTACAACGGTTCTTTAATTTAGTTGGATGGCCAATATAATAATAATAATAATAATATTTAACGTGTGGTGCAGGGATCCTCACGATCCAGTGGTCGAGCTTGTCCGATTAATTGCTGGACTTGAAAAAATTAAGGGCCTCTCACCGAACAATTGTTGGCCATTCCAGATCTTGTTTGGATTCGTAACATATAAGGCATAGTATCCCGGATTCCTTGCATAGCAAATTAAAGAAAAATTATATCTAGCGTGAAGGTTTAAATTTTTAACCATACATTTTTTTTATAAAACATAATGATGTACTTATGAATAATGATCAGATAAAAACACTATTTAAATTTATTATGAATATATAGGATGGGGATCTCGGGAATATAATAATTTTTAGAGTTATAATTATTTGATCGATGCATCTGGTAGCATATCATCATGTGTTTGCAGATGTCATCCGATCAAGATGGTTGGCAAATTTTCTTAGGTCAAATATCGGCATCAGATTTGATTTTTTTTTTTTTTTTGATAAAATATAACTAGATTTGGTTGATGAAGCGTATTCGTATCGAAAGACGAAGAGACACGTCCATGTATGGCTTATCGTCCAGGCATTTCACTTAACATAAAAATAATAATCGAAAGAGGGACCAATGTAAGTGCACCGTAAACTAGATCCTAGCGTGTATCAGATCAGACGCGCGATGTATAATGATATATCGTCATTTGGATTGCCGAACGAACACAAAGTACGAGAAAGGTTTTAATGCTCAGGACGTACGGGCATTAATTTTTTTTAGTGATATAAAAAAAAAAGGAGAACCTTGGAGCGGTCAGCGCGGGGCAGCCTCGGGTCGGCTGCCCGTGGATCCATGTGCAATGAGATGAGATGGGATGGGGAAGGAATAAGGACAGGGGTGCAGATAGGGACGCGACACCGGTCTTGGAGGACAACAAGTGAGAGGGAAAGCCACGCCCGCGACGCCTGCGCCCACGTGGGTGTGGGGTCCAGGGACAACGCCTTGAATCCCCTCACGCGCGGCACATGTTTGCCGTTGCCACGCCGCCTCGTGGATCCCACCTGCCTGCTGGTGCCCGGGACGATGAAGTGGAAGAGAAATTCCGAGCCTTTCTTTATCTTTCTGCTCTTCTAAAATTCTCGAGCCAACTCCCCGGCCAGCCACAATCTGCTTGCATTATTATTAACTGATTATAAAAATCTCCTTTTAGATTATTAAACAGGTTATTCTCTCTGCTGCTGCTGCTGCTGTGGTTTTTTCTACTCTAATAACAATATTCGACATGACATTCTAATATATAAGGATAGCCTTTTAAAAACAATTACTACATTCAAAAATATAAAAGCTTTTTTACCAATCATCCAATAGGTTATCGCTAAATTTACTACATTAATAATAGTTGGTATAATATTAATTTACTAAATTCTTCAATATGCTGTTACTCTTACTATGAAAATACAACAAAAAGAGAAATGTGGAGAAAAAATGAGGAAAAACAAAAAACAGAAGAAAAGCAAAAAGAAAAAAAGGAAAAGGACGAGAAAAAAAATTAAAAAAATAAAGTTTATTGCTAACTTTGTTTATATTTGTTTGCAGGTTTCAATTTTAGTTTTTTTTCAGTTTTACTATTTTGGAGGACTCATTTCAGGGCTCAAACTGTTTATCTGCATTTTACTTGCTCCTTGAGTGCAAAAGGGAGTGGCTAGATCTGTTTTCAAATCAATTGAATTTTGAATTCCCACCGAGCTCAACTGTCCAGAGTCAAAATAACATATCATCCGATCTTCAATCATCCTTTTTTGGAAGCTACTACGATTTACAGTTTGAAGGATTCTAACAATTTGGGAAGAATTTATTTATAGCTCACAACCTCAGCACTTCATTCAAGATACTCCTTTCACAGCCTAATTTTACTACTATATAATCCTACAATGATGGAAGGCTGGTTATCTCTATGTGAAGCTAATTGCATCATTGATTTACTGGCTGGTTCTCCTTATATATTTTATTCATATGTCATCGCTGCTTTGAAGAGTCAAATGATCAAATCTTACTTCAAGCTCTGTATATACTTGTACTGGTTTGGAATTGGAAGGGAGGTCAAAATCATATTCTGCATATGCCTCGAGGATGTATAAGAAATAGTATTTCAGACGTGAAACAAAAAACAAACGTTTGTCAAAAAAGTATCAATCAACTGAAGATGTTGAAAAACAAAACAAAAAAAAAAAAAAAAAAGAAGGAAAGAAAGAAGAAGAAAAAAAAATGAAAAAGAGTTCAAAAAATAAAAAGATCATGAAAGGTTTTACTCTAACATTTTTTGTCTTCGTTTTTGCAGAATCCAATTGTGTGATGTACAGAATCATTCAATTGGCACTATTTTGGACATCATATATCTTATGTTTTCTTTAATGGAAGGTATATATTTCAATCACAACTGCCAACAAGATGATATTATCATATGTCAATTATGGATTTAGGGATACAACAACCCGTACACTGTTTTTACTGCTGCTCTTCCACATATAAGAAGATAGGTACTGGAATATACCTTAAAGGTATTGTCAGCTGCATCAATGAAGAATCTACCGTATTTTTTTTGTTTGTATTTCATTCTCCTGATGGTTACTCTTTCAAGAGATTGATAATTTCCTGGGACTATGATACTTTGATGCTTGGAATTTTAGGCTTGATAGTCCTCTGGACTATGGGACTTGCATTTATCTGCATTTGTGATACACTATATGAAGATCAACAGGGCTCACTAACTCATTATTTACAGCATCTTTTTACAGTCTGCGACTATGGATTTTAGGTTTCTATCACCTTTTTGCACAACTCTTGGAACGAAGTTCATAATATAATCAGCTGTCAACATACACATCAGTTATTGTACATCACTTCAACTGCAGAAATAACCCAAGGATATTTAGGATGCTTCATATGTTTGAGTTACCTCACTCCATCGACTTGCTGTCTTCTGGTTTTGGCAGTTGCTGGATTCTCTGTGTCTAAATTACTATACTTTGTTCTTGTATATGGATCTTGTTTGTTATGTTTTGTATCTATTAATATATATATATATATATATATATATATATATATATATATATATATATATATATATAGGATAAATTACAAAAATTTTTTGAGGTTAGGTCGAAATTACAGTTAAGCCTAGTAATTTGAAGAGCCTACACTTGCGTCCCTGACATTTACTTTAATCCTACAATTTAGTCCTAACCGTTAGGCAGCCCGTTAATCAAAAATGGGATCAAAGTGCCACGTAATTAAAATTTTCAAAAATGATAGAAATGCCCTTCAGCAAAGGTCTAGTCACTAGTGAGATAAAAATCTTTTTTTCTTTCTCCCATCTAGTAGAATAAATTACTCCTCCCTTTTCCACCTCGGCCTCCAGGGCAATGACTTTCAAGGAATCCTCCCCACCTCTATCTCGATGGGAATCTCTTCTCGGGGTGGATTCCATCCAATTTTGAAAATCTATCCTGGCCGGAAACCCTTTCCCTCGGCAAGAACAGGCTCACTTGCGGCATGTCGAAGGAGCTAACGTGGTAAGCAACCTGGCCTTCTTAGACCTCTCCGAGAATGAAATATCCGGTGACATCCCATCCAACATCAAAAATCTTGCAGGATTACAGAGCTTGAACCTGAGCAAGAATCGGGTCTCCAGCAGTATTCCGACGAGATCCTTGGGGTGCTGAGCTCTCGCTTCGGGACCCGTCAGTCTTCATCGAAAATCTGGACCTCTGCAGGCCACTGCTGGAAGCGGAATGCAAGGGTTCACGGAGGAGGAAGTGGTGGAGCTGGGCTCTGTTGATCGGTCTGGTGGCAACTGTCGTCTGTATTTTGGTCCTCTTCTGCTGCTTCTTCGTGATCACCCTGTTGAGGTGGCGCTGTCGTTTTTTCGACAGTAGAGCCGATGTCAAAAAGCAAAGCCTCGGGAGGGACAGCAAGTCGAGTGGGAGTGGAGAGAAAGGCGGTGGGGACCCTAAGCTGGTCATGTTCGACAATCGGATCACCTATGCTAACACGGTGGAGGTGATGCGGCAATTCGACGAGGAGAACGTGCTTAGTCGTAGCTGCCACGGGGATCATGTTGTTGGAGCTGCTGACAGGATGCTGATCAGGGATCGTGCTCAGCTTTGGGATTGTGCTGCTGGAGCTGTTGACAAGACGGCGGTCGGGGATGTTCCCGAGAGAGGAGGACATCGTGAAGTGGGTGAAGCGGTAGCTGCAACGAGGCCAAATCCCTTCAACCAGCCATCCATAGCCGACATCATCTTCATGCTCGAGGGCTGTCGGGTGGGTCTGGACGTCTCCTCCTCTATCGATCCCATCTCCTAGCCTTTGTAACAAAAATTTACGTCGCTAATATTTTTTTTAAATTTAAATTTCATAAAAAATTTTAATTAAATTAATAGCGATGAAAGTTTTCATCGTAAATAAATTATATTTTTATTAGCGATGTAATAATTCATTGTAAATTATTTTTTTTACGATTAAAATTTTTATTTTAAATAGTTTTCGAAAAAAAAAATTTAATGACGAAAATTTTTGATCGTTAATATCAATTATTGGGATGAATTTTCTACCGTAAAAAATTATCAACGATACTATTATTTGTGACTAAATATTAACGACGATAATTTTATCACTAATAACTATTACCGATGAAAATCGATTATTAGCGATGAATTTTTTGTGTCGCAAATACCCTATTCTATTGTAGTGACCATTTTCGATTCGTTACGATATAATTATTCGCGTCATCTTCTTCGAGAAAAAAAAGAAGATGAGTGGAGAAAGGGGGAAGAAGATAGTGTAAAGGATTCTGATAAATTCCATTTAACGACTTATAGTGGAGGGCAATTTGGTCATTTCAAATTTTTGAAATGGTTCGACTAACGATGTTAAATTTCAAGGGTATAAGTATAGATTTTGAAAAATAGTAGCTGTAACTGTAATAAACATAAACTTCAGAGAGAATTTTGTAATTTATCCATATATATAAAATAATACTCTGTGAAGGAGTATAGAGTGTTACCAACTCAATTTCTCAAATGAGTTTTATTGTGCTATCTGGAAAGAATACATCTTTGCATTAAATTATGCTATTAATCATATTGTGCCATATGAAAACAACACATCTTCATATTAAATTATATTATTAATATATGATATTATTATATTCTTACAATTAAACCTATTTCTGTAGATAGTTGAGAATATGAAGTATCCTAAGAATTTGAAAGAATATTATTTTATTATTTATATATAATTTTTTTTCAATCTAATCAAATTTAGAAGAAAATTTATTTTTGTATATCTGATCCCGCACAACGTGCAGGTGTTCGACTGATTGTATTATATGTTACACATTCTGTATATCTTCTTCTGCTGTTAATATAATTTTTTTTTATCAAAAAAAATAATGATTGATACAATACACGGATGAGTTGATAGTATTAATTAGACCACTCTGCTGTTTTACTAATCATACCAAGTTTTTGCTATATCAGGATATTCAAGTCTGATGCTTATGCTGCATATATCAAAAACGTAATAAAAGGAAAGGAACAACCCTAAGATGGAAAAATAAAACTAAAATATTTTGGCTTGATATGCTCGACAGTTTAGACACAAGTCGATGACGCCCAGTGTTAGCGAGTATTACACTGGTACCCTGAGAATAGTCTCCCTTCCGTATGGAAAGCGTTCCAATATCTCTTCAAATCGGACGATCGAGTCAAAAACATATGAATGTCTTCAAGAAAAGTTTTAGTAGCCTCCCGAGGACCTCTCAGTGATGGAAGGACTCCTTGCTTTCAGTGCTTATTAGAATATGTATATTTTTCTCTTGAAGACAGAACATGAACCATTTTTAAAAGATACATAGGTGACGTCACTGCAGGCCGGTTCCTCACCTTCCGGTTTCTGGATTTTTTTTTTTTTTTTTTTCACTCGCTCCGGCCATTGAAATCCGCCATTTTTTTAGCATCGGCTGGCACGACAAATTCTTGGAACATGGCGGGGCGTAGACTTGTTGTTATTCTCCTTTTTGCCATTAGGTCGTAATTATCTCTTTTCCCCTCCCCTTCCCATCTATTTATTCCCGTGGGGACGGGGTTCCACATATCTCTCGCACCAAAGAAGTGATTGTCGTTCCTTCGCACGAATCTACCTTTGGATCATGCACTGATCGCTTTGAGATTTGTGTTTCAGCTCTTATCATTTTCCTATCATCTGTCACAGCATACCAGCAGCACTTGAGGAAGAGGGACAAAATGAGCCATCGATGCTGATCATTCTTAGCCCATCTAATTAGGGAAGTTACCTCGTGATCCTCCTCTATCGAATGTCTTCATGATCACGGTTGCCAGTGTAATAGACCATTTGCTTTCTATTGTGAAAGCAAGGACCTGACCTGCAGGCCAGTAAAGGAAATAGTTTTGTTGCTTCAACCAAAAAATAATTAGAGAGAGATCTACGTTAAGACCTTTATTTTAATGATCACAGAGATCCATGCTTTTGGATGGGATCCAATGTTCGTAGGACATGGATCCATCCCGACACCTGTGTTCGTTGACTCAACTTGGCAGATGTGATGAGAAGCCGGTGGACAAAGACTGAAAAGCACCCTTGATTATTTTAGCACAAGTTATGGACATATTTGGCACAAGAAATGCGGACAAGTTAAAACAGAAGTACGTATTCCTTCTGTTACTACAACATGCCACTGGAAAAAGTACTTGAGTCGTCTGCCTCGTGGTTGACGGAAGAAAAAAGAAAGCACAGATATGCGATCGGAAGAGACGGGGTAACGAAGCACGTAGGATAGATTAAATTTGGAAGAGACATACTTCATGCTCGCATATATGAAGAGAATTGGCATTATGCAATAGGATAAATTCGGTCAAAAATTTTATTTTTTGGCCCGCTGAACTTGGTGAGCTTTCTGGATAGTTTTATCCATATAAAAAGGGGAAGGAGTTAATTTTTTTTCATATGTACGTAACCGTGGAAAAAATGCTTCCTTTTCATGAGCAAGCACGCTGACAGAAGTAACGTGCTGTTTGCTGGGAGTAAAACCTGTTCCAGATCTTACTCTCATGCTTGAGACAGCTCGAACAAGTCTAGCATTCGGGCCTGGAATAGATTATTAATAATATCAATCTGCGTGCCGTTTGGTTGGTACTTGGTGCATGAAGGAGGGTCCACAGCGCGGGTAAGGAGACGGACATTCATGACCTGCAGAAGGCGTTAAAACAACAGTGAACCAGGGATGATTTATTAGATAGAAGGCATTAAACGCATTGTTGCCGTTAAGCAGGGAAAAAAATATTAAACACATGGTAACGTGTGTTGTTCAAGAGGAAAAAGGAATTAATTATCCACGATAAACCAGATCCAACCAATAATCGGTCCTTTTTCTTTTAGCAACAATAGCGGCATAGATACTGTGTAGAGTAATTTTCTATAAAGTGGATATATATTATATTATATAACTCTAATACAAATATATTCATGAAAATCGGAAAACGAAAAGATTCCCAAAGGAGGGAGAGTCACAGACGAAACCTCCAGCATGATTAAAGCACTTCACCTTTTCCGTTTCTCTTTTTCCTTGCACGCTACGCATGAGTAACAGCGAGTGATGCAACGGAATAGTTACCCATCGACTACTCAGCGTTTTTGCCCCCTTTTTCATGAGATTTCCGTGTCAGACAACAACGGCTGCTCAAAGATTCTCTCTCCCCAACTGCCTCTCTTCATGGCGCAAAGAGATCGATGCTAGGAAGAGGGTTGGTCCAATTCATGAAGGTCAGTGGTATACTCAGCGAGCTGTTGGACCTCAGACTTCTGCAACGAGTTTTTTTGGATTTCCTTAAAGAGGATATGAGCGGTTGTAAATACCACATAACCGTCTATGTGATGCAACTTCATCATCCCCATCAAGAGAAAAAAAAAAAAAAAAAATAAGTTCAGTTGTGTGAAAACGGCATCGCTGCTGTTTAAAATTGTTTATATATGGAACTGTGTTTTATCGTTTCCCCTCATCCGCCCTTCAGAAGTGTGGGCAGGTGCACCAAAGTATGTTCTCACAGGGTTTCGATTATATTAAAAAACTGGACGCCAATAGGCAGAGAAATATGCAACAGCGTTTCAACGTAATTGAGACCCTTCGGATGTACGTTTCAGATCATGTGCATCATGCTGATTCAAATCCAGTCAGTCTAACCAGATCAAAATGTCCAAGTTGACAACAGGTCAGATACTACATGTTCAGATAATATGGAACTATATTAGAAATTACGTCGCAAATAAGAATAACTTAGAACATGTATATTTTAGTTTAGTCTAAGTAAACTATAGTACACGTACATGTTCTAAGTTAATCTTCTCGAGAAGAATAATATCCAGATAACAGCCTAAAGTCGGTTCCTGCTTCACAAGTTGACCACGAATCACATTTCATTTTGGTTAGGCAACGAGGTCATTTCCCCGCAGCACATCAGCAAAGCTTCATGGCTCATATTACCACAAGAAGACTAGTAAAATGTCTCATAATTGTTCAGGAACACCGGTACTAACTTCTACGTCCACAAACAAACTAGATAGCAACCATATGCTTAATTATTTTGTAAGATTGAATACACACACAAAGCATCCATTAGTCCTTGTTGCCAACATCATGGCTCATATCAACTATCAAATTACCTACATTTTTCCACATTCAATTGTTCTACCATAAGCGACACCTGCATCCATTTGGAACAACCAACTCACCTGCCATATGAGACCACATCAATCGCGTGAGACAATTCACTTTAAAGTAGTGAGAATTTTGAAAACCAAAAACTAGAAGCTTCCTAACAACAAGGCTGAATGATGCTGCTGGCCCTGCCAAAGTTGCAGATGAGAGATAGAGAGAGAGCCAAATAACTGTATTATATAATAATAGATACAAGCAAATGCAGAAATAATAGAACAGATGATGGAAACGAACATCCATAATTACAGTCATGACATCACTGAATACCATGGATCCATGCCATGTAGAATTTCTATTTTATAGCATTCAACCAATTGCTGCCGGCAGGCGAGCGTGCGCGCGGCGAGAGAGAGAGAGAGAGAGAGAGTTAATAAAACCAACTGTGCAGTGCACGCAACAACTTTAAGATGTCTAGCGAGCACCACATTATCAGTTGGCGGAGAGTTAGTAGTTTATTTATATATTGATAACAGATGAAATAATTAGAAAAACAGCAAAGTAGACGTTCAAGGCTTTGGCATGAATGACTATTGCATCTATAAATTCGGAAGTAGCAGAAAGATATTTTAACAGGGCTAAGATTACTTGTCTAGATTATGAAGCAATCATCACAACCACCTATGACTTTGGGTTGGTGAATTACTTTTTCTTTCAACAAATAATAAATTCTTGGCAATTCATTGATGCAAGCCAGCCAATTTCCCTAGCCTGACAAATTTTCATCCATTAGATGTTCAACCCATCGTTCACCTTCTTTAATATAATTCAGATCAACATCGAATCATGTTGAATCATCAAATCGCAACGTAATGGGCAAATCATCTAAACCTTGAAAGTCCTGAGATCATCACACCACAACAGGGAGTTTGCAAAATGCAGACAGTCTGCCATTCAATCCTCTTTACAAGACCTACTCAGATGTGGTTTCTAGTAGAGTGGCCGTTGATGCAGCGACTCAAATTCAAATCCTGGATACATATCAAAGGGACTTGAACCATAAAAATCCTCCATGAGGATGGTATGAAACCACTAGACCAAGCCTGGGTTCATTCTTATTAATTCACTGCCCAACTGGTTCTGCCTTAGTTAGACAAGAATAAACTATCTGGAAGGCTAAGACTGCTCTTAGGATCATCAAACTTTTTTTTGCATGATTGTTGACAAGGAACAAGGTGTTCACTGATAAATCTATTAAATGTTGTTTGTTAGGAGCGTTTGGAAGGAACCGTACAGGTGCTTCAAAGTCATCCTCATGAAGAGAGAATATGATCGAACCTAAAGCTCAGGCAGTTTGGGACATGACAGCTTTGGTGACACTTGGACAGTATGGCTGGAAAGACAGCATTTTAGTAAAAAGATGAGAATGCAAGACAAAGTTTGGGGAAGCATTCCATTCCACTATTCATGAAGACTAGAAGTGAACACCTAAGTGTTATGAGAGAGACTACTCTTAGTAGTTTTTATTCTCAGCTTCTATCCTTGGACTCAGCTTTCTTACCCTGTACTGGCCAGTCCGGGCAGTACTGAGTACCAACCACAATTCACCAGCCAACAAGCCCAGCACTTGCTTTCTAGGTGAACTGCAATGCATCCTTTTTTTGCCCGCCCACCACAAAAAACAAAAAAAAAAGGGGGGGGGGGGGGGGCCTCATCTGATAGACAGATGCCAATCCAGGCCATGTGTTGGTATGGCACGTACCATGATATGTATTGTTCCAGCCAATGCATGGAAGAGGAACCAATGTCAATATTTAACTCTTCGTATATATGTTCACGCTTTATTGTAAAGATTTGCACCATAAGCAACTTGCATCACATCTCCTTAGCACGCACATTTGGAATTTGGAATTGACATTTTTCTTTTAGAGTCGACCACAGCTGTAGCATATAATATTCACAATGGTCACCTGACAGTAACTCGTAAATGGTATGTTACACTATTAATACCGCACATGATTGCATACCAGATCTTCGAGCAAACAATTCTCTAGAGATGACTCCTTAAATGGTAATTCATCTTTCAGTTTTGATTTTAACAATTACAAGGCAAGTAAAGCAGCACGATAATAGTGCCTTGGGACTTTTTTAAGTAGAACTTGCTATAACAATTGCAACTGTTTGATACAATCATGCAAATCGAATAGCATTTCTTATGTTAGTGCTAACAAAGTTTTGCAAAGATCATTTCATGTTCTGAAGATGTCATGGATTTATTTACAAAACATGGTCACAAAAAAATGTTCCTTCTTAGTATATTAATTCACCACTTGTTTCTCTAATATGCCAACTTAGGATGATAGAACTCTTAATGTAAGAGTCCCACAGGCTTATAAGTTAATAACTGGAGTGTCCTTGTTAAGCTGTAGGCAGAGAAATCAAAACTGGAGATCCGTCATTTCAGCAAATAAAATGCTTTCATGATCGGTTCCTTATAGAGAATAATTTCTAGAGATGCTGTAATATATTAGCACATACTAGATGAAGTATGCTGTATGTGTTGTACATTGTAAGCCAATAAAAAACTTTGATGTGAGCTATGGATGGTAATACTAGACTTCATGCATAAGCTTGATTCTGATTAAGGTTACTATAATGTCAACTATATGCCTCTAACATAATTTTTCAAATTTAGAGATTGCATGATGCAACAATGTGAAAGGATTTCATGTCACCACTTCACACAACAGTAAGTGAGGTGATCAGAAATTTGCATCAATGAATTCCAACAGTTTAAGTACATGCATGTTTGCTAGGGTATGCAAGTACCTAAATTTGCAGAATTATGACATTTAATTATCAACTACATTCGTGCTAGGAAAGCGGCAAGCATTGGGTGTTGTTATCATGCAATGTGTTTTTTCAGTCGCAGGGTGCTTATATTAAGGATCAACATTAAGCTCATATCTTTACGCAAGTCATATATGGAAATGTTCCCAATATCCAAGAGGATGTACCATAGTATTTATATCTGCAAATGGTTTACGAACAAGTGAAGAAAAAGGAAAGGAAGAGAAGAATTTCAAACATGAGAAAAAAGAAGAGAAGAGAAATGAGAGCAAGGAAGAGAAAGAAAAAAGGAAAGAATTTTGGATCCAAGAGAGAAGAGAAAGGAAAAGCAAAGAACTCTAGACACAAGAGGAAAAAATGTAGAAGTTTCTCCTCTCCAAATCTCTCCACTTTCAGAGAGATCAAAAAAGAGGGTTTGGGGTTAAAACACTTCTCTGTTTCTCCTCTCCTAACCTGCTTTCTAAACAAGGGATTTGGATTTTCACTTCCCTTCTCTCCATGGAAACCCTAACCTGATAGCAAAAATAAATCGAAAATCACCAATCCGACCCAATAAACATTGGTTTCAGTCAGTTGAAAGACATAAATCGGATGGAATCGGGTTGAAATTTGTAAAAAATCGATTATTTACGGTTAAGTTTGATTTATATACTTTTAATCCGTATGAAACCGAACCCAACCAATGTAGTATTTCATAAACTCACTTTCATTTTGGCACGACGTCATTTAGACTTCGATACTTCATTCTAAAAAAACCCCATCACCCATTTGAATTCATGAAATATTAATATTAAATTGTTGATAGAAGCACATCAATTTGCGATAATTCTAAAGTGAAAGCTTTCGGATGTAGTTACCAGTCTCATATCGGTACATCATTTCAGAGTGTACCAACATTGCCATTCCATACCGAACCGCATTATATTAGGATTTTACTGGTATGGGGTTCCGTTCCGAGATGACGAACCTTGCTTCTCTCCTTACTAAATTCCTAACCATACGAGGGAAACTGGCTGGATCTTCTCTATTTTTCCTCACAAACAAGGATTCTTGCGTTCACCTACTTCTATATAACCAAATAGGAAATTCTTGCTTTCTCCCATCTCTTTCTCTTCTCTCCAATTCTCTCAATCCAAACAAGGCTTAGAGTGATTAGGAAAAAAAAGGTTAGGAGAAAGAGATTATGCTCCGTTGCTCCTCTCCTTATTTTACAATCCAAACAAGAGACTGTGACTTTCTCTCCCCCCCTAACCTAATGAGGGATTCTAGCATCCCTCCCCCCGCCCCCACAACAATCTCTCAATCCAGACAGAGTGATAGCATTGACTGATAGAAGAGAGTAAGAATAAATGCTGAAAAATAAGTCTTAAATGCTAATGGCTTAAACTCAGTTAAACATAAAAAGTACGATACAATTGCAATTCGATGACAACATTGAGAGTTTTGATTGATTTGTTATAAGGAACTAGTATTTAAAAAAAAAAATAGAGAGAGAGAGAGAGAGAGAGAGAGAGAGAGAGATAAATGAGGAATACATAAAATTAGAGTTGGATGGTTGAAATGGCGAGAAGCTTTTGGGGTGTTTATGTAATGGATGTACATGTCAGCAACTCAATTATAAACATCTATGGAAGGCAATATGGGCCATGATAATATACAGCTCAAAATGTTGTGCAGTAAGGAGGCTAAAAAAGTGTAGTAAAAACATGAAAGTCAAGATGAACAAGTGATCAAACTTGAAAGGATAAAATCAGGATTTTTTTTTTGATAAATAAGGAATATTAAAGATGGACACATAAAAACAACTCTGACTTTAACGAGGAAAGGTATTTGAATCTCAAAGTTTGAAAGAGAAGAATCACATGGATGGAAGTTGAGAGAAAGGATTTATATAAAGCTCACAATAACATCACAAGTAGCCCTTCATAGAACTCAGTTTTGATGGTGATGGCTACGGGAATTTGGGTAAATATGGATTTATATTTGATGGATCAACGATATGATTCTTTCAAGGGTTAATTATGTCAACTTCGTCAAATCAAACCATTTAGCCACCGTTCCAATTACTATGCTCCTGGCATCTCTCTTAGCATAGGCATCTATATATATTACTCTCTTCATCTTTGCTAGCTACGACTTGCAGCGCTCTAATTTTGTTAGATGACAGGATTTTGCTCATTTAATTACAAAGATCTCAACTTTCTACTCTTTTTTTCTTCAAACCATACTTAACCCACTTCACAAACCCACTCAAACTGATCCAAATAAGCACACCAGTCCAGAAGATAAAACCAGAACCTAGTAACATCTAAAAGGACCTCATCCAAATATATGAAATACGAAAAAGAATCTAAAACAAGAGCTAAATTAATTTGGGAACCCATGTTTCTAGTCACATGTTGAATCCAGTCAGTTCATCATCTAGACATACCATTGCACGAAATGAAAAGCAGAATCATAAAATTAAAAAAAAAAATGCCGAGAACAGTCTAGAAGGATTGGTAATCTAATTCTCAAAAATCCAGTCAGGCTATCATCCAAACACACGAAATCCTTAGAAATTCAGAGAGAAATAGACGATCGGAGATGAGAGATAAGATGAGATGAGGAATCGGTTAAGATCACCTTCGATTAGTTGTAGTAAAGCTCGAGGCCCATGCCGTCGTGGATCTCGTAGTCGCGTAGGGTGATGTGGTCCTTGTACATGGTGTACCACTTCTGGATGCGGATCTTGTCGGCCCTGGTCCCGGTCTGCGCCGCCACCAGCTTCTTGAGATCGCCGATGGTGTCGTCCTCGTTGCACTTCACCCGCACCTTCTTCCCCAGCCGATCGTTCAGCACCACCTCGATCATCTTCGCTGACCTTTTCTTTCTCAAAACCCTAGCCCCTCTTTCGCTCTCCTTCGCCTTGCCCTGCCTTGCCCCGTATACCCACTGGGTTTTCCATCTTATTATCACTTGTTATTGCGCACGTGCCAATATACCTGTACATAAAAAATTAATTTATGAATTAGCAATGGTAATGTGCCTGGCGAAGGGAGCGTAGTTTATGAGAACGTCACCTAGCATTTTCTTCACCGCAAAAAAACACCATCCGCGGCTTACAGATAATTAAATTGAACATGAATGTG
The DNA here is from genome assembly GCF_000442705.2 of Elaeis guineensis. NCBI lineage: Eukaryota > Viridiplantae > Streptophyta > Magnoliopsida > Arecales > Arecaceae > Elaeis > Elaeis guineensis. The sequence goes on from NC_026003.2 coordinate 122,812,208, forward strand.
ATGCCATTATATTGGCCTTTTTGATAAATTATATACCGAACCGACTAGATATAGGACAGTTCATCAAGCCTTAGACCTATTTTGGTATTGTTATTCTTGTAGACAATTTTTTGTGCACCATGTGCCGTGATCTATTTTGGTATTGTTATTCTTGTAGAGCAATTCTTTATGCACCGTGCGTGGTGCAGAAAACTATACACCGTATGCGATGATTCGCTCACAGATGGATCTGGAGACATCGGTGGATAAAAAAAATATTTTTGTTGATCCCATCGAGAGCAAATCACCGCATGCGGTGCACAAAGAATTTCGCTATTCTTGTATTCCTTAATTATATCTAAGGATAAATGGTCGCGTTGACCCATGATTCAATCCGATCCGATCCGACCCATGAAGAATCGATCTGAACCGTTTAAAATGACCCACGGATCTGAATCGGATCTGATTTACTATATTTTGATCCAACTTGACCCATTTGAATTTTCGAATTTATATGAATCTTATGCTCAATGATCCGATTTGATCCGAACCCATTATATGACTCAAACCTATTAATGCTACATGTACTATGCACAAATTACAGCGGATTGCCGACCTACACAACATTATCTTTTTTTCTTTCCATCCTCACACAATTAAGTAGCACTCATTGCTTCAAGTTGATAATTCCCTAATAAATATTATCTTTTCTCTTTCTACTTCATAAAAAATCCTTTGCATTAAACCTAGACAATTTTTTAACTCAAAAAAATTAGAGGATCAGTAAGAAATAGATATTTCACTTCCAGTCGTATCCCACGATCGATTTCCGTATGTATATGAGGTACATCTTGATAGTTTCTAAAATGTAATTGTCATATGTTGATGACCACTCTAAAAATCATTATATCGCAAGTATCATTGGATGATAAATTGTAAAATCAATTTCAACTTCATCGATTGAATAGCTATAGCTAATGTCTATTGGTTAATTTGACCCACAATCTAACTTATACTCAATTCAGGTTTAAACTAGATCCGTATTTCATGAATTAGGGAGGATTATACACAGATCCGATCCAATTCGAATATTTATTGGGTCAAAAAATTTGATCACGGATTCCAATCTGATCCAATCTTCTATTAGATTGGATTTGGATCAATATCAAGATTCGATTAAAAAATTAAATAGATCGAAATTTTTCTGTTGGATCCGATCCATTCACACTTCTATTATATTTAATGCAGCCATTGTGCACCCCTTTCTTTATTATTAAAACCATCCAAATGCATACGTATGACTATTGGTCCTTGACCTCCACTTATTTGTTTTAAATATTTTTTTTTCTTTCTTATCATGCATTCCCATATTGCTAGCACTAATCTTTTAAAAAATATGACAATTTATTTAGCCCAAAAATTCTGGACTCCTAACCAATCATAAAGAAATAAAGATCTAAATATGCAATTTAATAAATATTTAAAAAAGAGTAGGGTCCTTCTTTCCTTGAGACATGTTGATAATTCAGTGGCAGACACACATCTAATGATGCCTTTGAACCCATCTGAAATATGATACCATCTCTGCCAAGAAATTAATACCCAGACTTGCCAAGACCGAATCAAGAGGCAGGTCGAAGTTCCATAATCATGCCGGCAAGGATTTGGGTCATGAGTTAGACTCGTCTCATTGGAGATTAGATTCGACATGGCCTATAAAGTTTGCCTAATTATTCAATGCATTTGTAAATTTAGCATGATCCAAATATCAAAATGTTAAGTCCTACATCTCTAGCACCTATCTCTTGATCGATCAAAAGGATTTGCAAATTTCATATCAAGAAAAAGAGAGAAAAAGGTAGCATGGAGACCGGACAAAGATATATATAAAACATCGGTTTTATGCAATAAGAGCAACTATATTAGCCGTCACGAATTGATCAAGAATGCGAGAAAGGATGTAAGATTTTTAAAACACGCCAATTTCAAGTCCTTTAAGACTCCCCATTCATACCCATAAAAAATCCTGTTTTTCTAAAATTCTTCTACATAGAAGAAGCAAAGTAGAAGAATATAAGTCCATGTTATGCCACGATTAAAAATTCTAACATGTAAAGAGGTAAACTAAGTACCAGTTTATTTTAAGGTAGCTCCTTAATGCAACTTGCACATAAAGACTTGGTTATGTGAGCTTTAATATATATCAGTCTAAAATAAGTTTTGGGTAAGATCATCAGGAATTAGTCTTTTATTTATCATTCTTTCAATGCTTAGCATTTTTGCCGTGTTTCAAAATAATAAACGACATTTTTGTGGTGATGCAAAATTTAAGCAAAGCCGATGGTCAGTCATTCAAAGAAAACATGGATTTAGAAACTGCTCAAAAAAAAAAAAGAGAGAGAGAAATCATCAGAAATACACCTACAAAGTGTTTCACATAGTATAAAAGAGCATAATTAAACATCCTTAATTCTACCACAAATTTTAAAAATATTCACTAAAATAAAAATAGAAACTATTTTCTAACTGGACAAATCTAAGGCTCCAACACCGCTGCAGAAATTTCTGTATGCGCAAAATGAATGCGCGCGTTTTGGAAGATTATTAAGGTGACAGATTTTGAAGCATGCATTTATCTCTACGGAACGTGATTCGCTAGCCAGCAATCTCTCGAGGTCAGGTAGATGTACATTTTGGCATTTCATTCGACGCACCCTTCCTTCGTAACATGTTTGGCATTCCAAACAATACAACTTAATTTTCATTCATATATTAAAGGAAATAGTGTACAGAGAGATATACAATAAAAAGGAAAATCGCTAGAGTTTATTTTGTGTTTCTGATCTCTGGTGGCTTTCATGCATTAATTTGTACTAGTTTAGATCGAGAGGAAGAAAGGAGGGGAATTAATCTTTAATTCCATGTCCATTTCATCAGACATATCAAAAGTTTGATATATATATATATATAATTCTCGTTCGATCAAATCTCAATTCCCTTTCCGTCTGTCGTGGTAGTAAAAGGTGTAAGACCAGCAGTTATGATTTACATGCACCTCCCGTCAAAGGAGTTTTCTTTGACACTACTTTTATCCCTTCCATCTCCTTCCGTTCACCTGGTGTCATCACGAGCATTGTGTTCCTGCTCCCAAGAGAGTATAAAAATGCAGCAGCTTGCAGTAGAGTATAACGCTTTTCTTTCCAGCTGCCTTCTCCAATGCAAAAGCCAATAATATTCTTGTCATAACGGCTGCTTTTTTCAGTCGACAAACATTACCTACCCTCTTATAAATACTTTGAAAGGAAAAGGAAGAAGAAGATTTTAACGACCTCCTCATTTCTCATGCCAATCCCATACTTTTTGGCTTCTCTTCTATATACATATATATATATATAAAGCATCCTCTCATCCTAAAAGGTAGATTACGGATACCACACCGCATACCTAAATATATACGTAGAGAGAGGGCCTACAGAGAGCTAGTGTCCATGGAGGATGACGAGAGACAATATCAGTGCTCAAGAAAGTACGAAGTTATTGTTAAACAGGTAGCTTGCTGCCTGCAATGGATGTGGATTCCCTCATATGTCTCTTTCCATCGCATTTAATAATCATTTGCTGATTTGTATCATATTTGTTTTGCATAATTAGTTAAATTGATATGGTGTTGGTTCCTTCGGCTTTTGTTCCTCAAAGGCTTAATTCATGCATGGATTGGCTTGAACATTTGCTCACATTATTTATCTCATACTTCATTGTACTCCGGGCCATATTGTGTATGTATGGCAAGGAGAAAAGAAATTCTAAAAAATAGGAGAAAGGTGGATTTGTGATTGGAAACTACAACTGCGGACGCAAAGGAAACTAGTTGAAGGCCAATTGCCTTGAAATTCTAAAATCTGTTGCAAATATGGTAAACATTAAATTATTTCTGCTATATATGCATTTCTTGTACGTAGTTCCTCGACCTATATATGCAGTAATTATTAAGTTTTCATGCGTTCATAACTTCTATGGTAACTAAACCCACTTAGTTTTCCGATCGAATATGTTATCGTGTAATGTGAATGGTGGTGATATTCCAATGTTGTATGCTTCGGAAAAAAGTGACTACTTATTTTTGCATTTGAGCTGCTCAATATTTTAGCTGTTCCGGCTTGCATTAATTGGAGCTCAGCTTTATATTTTGGGCCAAGCTGTCGACGTGATATAACAAGTAATCGTGGTAATGGGATGTGAGTGCTGTTTCTCAAAATCATCTTCTTTCACATATAATGAAGGTTAAAATTGTTATATAAAGGCGATTTTATAGAAGCAAAGCAATAAATCGATCGACGAACATCATCCACCAGAGAGGAGGAGAAGAATGATATTCTAGCTAGGTTTCTTGACTCTACTACTCTAGGGAAAAATTTAGATAGTGCATGAACCTTTCATGATGCCATGCATGGTGCATACCTTTACCCTCTTACGAGCGAGGTGTTACTCACTGGAACCAAGAAGGATTTGGACAACTTAATGAAAGCATCAATGGTCTATGTGATTCATATGGGCATCCGCTTCCATCACCAAACTCACATGGTGACACCAGTTAATGTCTTCCCCAAGCCAGAATTAAAATACGAGCCATAAATATTGTTGTGGATTCATTTTTACAAATAATGCATGGTGGACAATCCATAAAATCCATCAAAAGAAGGCAATGATGGATGTTTGTTTTGGTTACACTTATGAAGTTACGGAAATAAAGCATTTTTGGTAAAATGGACATAAAGCATTTCGGTTCTTGAAATATATATATATATATATTTATTATAGCTGGCTGTTTTATCACAGAAGAACATCTGTTATACCTCTTTCTTAATTATGGCATAAATATTGCTTAGACTACAGGGTTGTTATCCACTTCTTTTATATCTTTAAAAATAAATAAATAAGATTACCATTTGAAGCAACTGATTAGATTTCTATGTTTCTTTTTCGGTTTGATGAGCTAATTGACGTGGTGGATGCAAGAACAAGGCCGTCCAAGAGATGCAGGGTAGCATCAGTAAGTTATTTCTTGCAAATAAAGTTCAGGATTCCTCCAAGCTCACAGCATCTTAGATTAAAATCATGTTGTAAATTATGTAGCCAATCTCTAAGGAGTATGTTTTATATGTTGCTTTTATATAAGAGCCACCATCAATATTACACTTTTTATGCATTATGCCGCTTCATATATGATATCTCATATGCTATGAAAGAATTTTTTAAAGATAATGTATGCCTGAAAAAGTTAATTATCTTCCTTTAATTTTTGTTCTCTTTATCAGTCTTTGATCCTTGGGTTGATCTTCTCTTAAATTACTTTATCTACCATGCTACCAACAAAACTCTTGACCCATATATGGAGTCGTCAACAGAGTTGGATCCTTATCTTAGTTTGACTTAATTTTCAAATAATAGCATACCTAGGGAGCTAATTAAGGAATCTATGCCAACTATGCGAGGACACATTTCTGGCATGCATTACTCTATCGTTTAATTACAAGCCCCGTGCTAGCTTATATTTTATGAGAAACATAGTTTCCTGCTTCCTTTTGATACTATGCAAGTAATGTATTTAATTAAAGCAATCGTTCAACTAAAAATCTTTTCGATCTAAAGAAATTTTCTTTAGGTGTTTCGAAGATTGTTTGCAATTGACTTGACTAGAAGTTTTGCCATCTATATAGGGATCACCTTATCAAATATGTACAATACAAAAACTCACTTCCAACTCTAATTATGTTTTCACCAGTACATTACTTAAAGCCAAAATTTCAACATCTATTGTCTTTTTTACTCTACCATGTATTGTTTCCTTCCACTCTGATAGTGTGTGTGTGTGTGTGTGTGTTGTAAGTAAAAACTAAAAGGACTTTCTGTAGCTAAATGATCTTTTTCTTTATTCTTGCAGAGCTCAAAGGAGGAGACAACAGATTCATCACCACAAACACAAATACGCGTCGATGAAGTGCTGATTGAGACCATAACAAGATTCTTGCACACTTGGATGCAAGCCAAGAAAGCACCAAGGATTGCTAGCCCTTATCATCTATAAGCTTATGAAATTAAGTATGCACTTCTAACCATACAATTTCAAGCACTACCATGTCCCTCTTTCCAATGCCCAAGTTCCTAATGAAATGCATTGATACCTCCTTAAATATCTCCAAGCTTCCAACTTTATCTTTCAAATGAAAAATAACTCCCATGGAAAGATGGCTAGCTCTTTCATGATTTCAAGGCTTAAATTAATGTCTGAGATAAGAAAGGGTGCCAAGGATGTACGTGGCCCTCAAGCCGTCAACAACTAGTGGTCAAGTTGCCCCCTCGGATCGTTTTATCATTGTGTTTGAGAGAGACGGAGAGATAGGGAAACGAGGTCAAACTTATAGGGAAAGTGGGAAAGGATTGGAGAGTAGCATCTTGCGAAGAGATAAACGAGAAACTTATATCTAATATCTATCTTCATCAGGGGGTTAAATATAATAGCGCATAAGGTGGAAGCTGTATGCTTGCATTATTACTACGAATCCTTGTTGAATGCTATTTTGTTAAATATGAGATTCTCATTTGAGTTTTAGCTAGTCTTAGCACTCTAAGTGAAGGATTCCTTTGCACTTTGTTTGGAACATTATGGATAATCTTTTACAAGATATCAATAGTGAATATGAGTCTCATGTAAAACATAAATACGAATATTGAACGAGCCCCTACAATTGAAATTTGAACCCATCAAGAAAAATTGTTGGCTTTGCTATATTAGAGTTGAGTTCCTCAATACATTTACAGGTTCTCATCCTATCTTGGTTGCTGTAACGCCATCCTTGACTGGAACAACAAATTACATGCATCTCCACTTTCCTAGCTACCTCTATAAATACCTCCCTATCAAACATACCCCTTTCTCGATCTGATTCTCACTTTCTAAGAAAGAGAAAAAGAGAAAATAATAACTCGTGAAATAGATTTCTCTAGCTAAGCCACTCTCGCCTGTGATTTCATAAAGATATAAGCACCCGAGAAGATAATAGGAGCTGTATCCTAAAACTAGACACATAACGACACAGAAGAGTTTGAATGATGGCCGCAAATTTAATGCTTCATAATACAACTTAGCACAATAATTATAGATCTAGAAAAAATTAGAAATAATTATCACAAATCCAAAGACAAAGTGAATAATAAAAATGATAATATTTAAAAGTCATATTCACCAATATAGAAAAAGCAAGTGTAAAAGAGACGAGTGGCTAAGAAACAGAAAAACATCACTGATCGGTAATAAATGGCATTTTAACTTGTACGTACATGCACATGTTTTCCAAAACACCGCCGATAGTTCACAAGGACTCACAAAATTACAAAGTATTATTAGTACACAAGTCGATGCATCATTCAACCAATATTGGAATTATGAATAGTACTTCGAGAAATTTCAATAGTCCATGGAAATATTGACCCTACAATCATTAAGATGACAGATAAAAACATTTGCGAACTGCTTTTGATGTCAATAGGAAAGTAACTAGAAAAATACCAGGAAGACACGCACACGGTGATATGCCTCTGAACCAACCTCTATCGATATAGGCATGCTAACCAATAGAAGTTCATCATATGACCCTCATTAAAATCCACTATGACATCATTTGAATTATCTCCAATGGCCAACCATCATAGTTAAGCTCCATATGCGAGAGTAATATGCATGTGTAGTGTACGGATGGTTAAGAAGTAGTTAAAGCGTATGATCAACTTACTCAATAACGAACGTCAGTTCTTGCATATATAAAATATACTGGGAGACCTCTATATACGTTCTCCTTAACACTTTTTTTGATGTACTCCACACCCATACCATTATTTTTCTCTCTCAAGTCTTCATTGTTGTTTTGAAGATTTCAATTTAAACATCAAAGGATCTCTACCGGACAGACATTGGTAAATAGATTTTTTTTTTTTTTTTCTTTCTCATCGAACAACTAGCATCGGCGTTCTTGTCCGAGCACAGCCACTACCGACCAGCTCATCTTCTTCAGTTTAGAAGTTCACCAACAAGAAGCTTGGACTTGACTCTTGGCGGCCAACCTCCGCAACTATCATATGATCAGGCAAGATTTTAGCAGGAACATCCAGATAAGCGTAAAATCACAAGAAATACTTTCCAGTAATTACTGCCATGGTAGCTTCCTAAGATCTAGCACGCAATCGTTTTCACTTTTTGCATGCTTTGTAAAACCTCGTTTCACGCTTCTCTCTTATCGCCGTTTCTGCAATATTTTCATGAAAACGGTTAATCATGCTCGGTCCTTTGCTTCCGGCTAAAGTAGGTTAAAAATTCTAAGATGGAAACAAGATGTGGCCACCGACGTAATCGTTACCCAACCAAGGGCCAGCATGCACGTACTAGCAAGATATATGCTAAGATCATTGGCTTAATTATGTCATTCGGTAGGACGTCTTAATCAGCTAGTCGGTCTCCCACAGAGTCCATAGTGCAATCAGAAATCCCATCTTATTCATTAGAAAAAGAAGAAGAAGAAGAAGAAGAAAATTCCGTCTTAATCTCATTTCAATATTGTCCCCTGATCCAATTGTCAAGAGCCAACAACCACCGTGGCCACATCTCGACATTGCAAATATCAAGTATGACATTTGGGAAAGGGGAGAAAAATAATTAAAGAGCATAATAACCGATCGAGAAGCCACCACAAAAAGAAACACAGAGATATATATCTTAAAAAACATGAGACTTCATCCGGGAGCGACGTGTCGAGGAAATCTGCCCTTCGGGTTAACTGATTACAACATGAAATTAATCTTTTTACCGTCGAATCTAGTAGCCATGCATGAGACCTAAAAAATTCGTGTTGTTTCGTCATCGTTACGCAATTCAGCCGTCTCAGATACATAGAATGGCCGTCAATTTGACTTAATTTGTTTCCTCATCGTTCGGTAACACGTTTTTCTTGGGTCATCTCAGGTGGCACCGAGCACTCACTCCATTATGATTTAAGAAGTCAAGACGGAGACCTCACACCCTGCTCCACAAATCTGCCACATCGAGACAAGAATAAAGATTCCATGTCCCCTTTACCAAAAAAAAAAAAAAAAGAAGAAGAAGAAGAAGAAGATTCCATGCCCCCGTCCGATATGACCACGGCTGTCTGTTGATCTAGTTGTGACCCATGAATCAACACGGAGGCCCAATTGCTGCCCAAGGTGCCGCAATTGAGCCTTTGAGCCAGGGCCCGTCCATATGGAGGTATCATGGATGGACAAACCATTCCGAGATCCTTGCATTTCAACCACAAGCTTGAAATTTATATACATGATCCCGTCCACAATAGGGTGCATGAATGGAGGATTTATCTAGTTTGGTGCAAGGGAGTGCTGTCAATTTGCATGGTCCCACCGCTGGACCCCAAAGAAAGTATATAGGTCATCCTTGATGCATAAGTTTCACAGCACCTAGCATTTTGTGGCTAGGTGATCGACCCTCTTGGTTGGGAGTGCAAAAGATGGAAGTAAACTACAAGAAGGGAAGTGTGTTAAGCAATTAAAGGTATAGCAAAGAGAAAGAGACGTGCATTTTGGAAGCGTGTTGAAGAAGAATCAAGGGCCTCCAAAGCCACCAAAACTTAAGTCTGACAACATGGGCTGTTTGAGAGACTTTTAAGCGTGTCCGATTTATTGTGGAGCGCCATGCCCCCCGTCGATGGATGGCTTTTGCTCAGAAATTAAGACACCATTTTTATGGGCCCACTCATGCAACCCGCTAATATACGCAACCGGAGACATGGGGGCCCATGCATCCGAACGAATGGATTGAATTAGAAGTGGGCCCCCAAAGCATCACTGCTCCCATGGGCGAAAAAGGCACGAGAGAGGAGATGGAAACCCTCCATCTACTGCGTCGTTTGTTTGTTTGGTAAAAGGAAAAGTGTATGGGAGAGAGTGGAAGGGCGGAACAAAGCTATCAGGTTATTGCCGCCGCAGAAAGAACCAAAGAAAGGGGGGAAAACTTACTGATTGTCTTTATTACAGTACATTAAACTACATGATTGCGCCAAAATTTGGATGGGAGGAGGGTAACGAGTGGAGGAGATCGAAGCGACCGATTAGTTTTGCTGCCCTTTGCATGTCATAATAACCCTTTTTTTATGTGGGAGGGGGGCGCGGAGGGCGGGATCGATAATCTAATATATATATATATATATATATATATATATAATTATAAGAAAATAAATTTATCATTTAGATTGTCTACATAAGTAACATATTATCATCTATAAATATCATTTAGATCAAAATCAATCTGCAATATGCCACATATTTAGACTCTTTTATCTAATAATTTTTAATTCTTCAAATATTGATTAAAGTATATATGATGTTATTAAAATTCATTTATATGACTTAAATGATATTCTTAAAGTCTGATATTATCTTTTTGTAATAAAAACCTACTGATATATGTAGTTGAAAATATGAATGGATATTATAAATTTGAATGGATATTATTTTATAAATTATATATAATTTTTTAAAAATAATTCATTATATGATCTAGAACCCACGCGCAATGTGCGGGCTCAAAATTAATATTTAATAAGACTCGAAAAAAAATAAAAGCACGGTCCCAAGTAATCCCTAAAAACAGCTTAATGACCTCATTGATTGGTCCATTTTTAATTATCCTTTCTTATTTTGTGTGATGAAAAGTTAACGATGGCAGCTAGGGGTGGCAATTGGGTCGGGTCGGATCGGATATAGGTCGGATCAGATACGTATCGGATCAGAAAATATCAAATCTGAATCCGATCTGTTTATTAAACATATCAGATTTTCAAATCTGAACCTGACCCATTTAATAAACAGGTCACCTGATCCGACCCATTTAACCTGTTTATTAAACAGTTAACCTGTTTATCCGATCCAATCCGAACCGATCCATTTAACCTATTTATCATTTAACCTGTTTAATAAACAGCTAACCTGTTTATCTAATCTGACCCAACCCATTTAACCTATTTAGATACAGAGATAATCAAAATTAACATAGATACAGAGCGAGACATAAAATTATATATGCACGCAGACAAGCGAAGACCACAAAATCCAGATAATTAACAGAAATAGGGAAGCTAATTAATCTTCCATATCAGGACCATTACATACATCAATTTTACTAGTATTTACAAACATTAAATGAACAAACATTTTGGCAACTTGATTTCTGCAAAACTGTTTGTCCTGAGACTTACATCAACAAGAATGAGAATAATTACAATAAGAATAATATCTAAATCAAAGAATGCCTATATCCATCGTCCATTTTTAGAGGAAAAAACTGATAACAATGAACAATCAACTTACTGCCAACAAGCAAAGATCAGATCATACAAACCTCCCAGGAATCCTAATGTAAATCCAAGAAAAAAATCAGTAAATCGATTGCATAAATGAGACAATACATAAATGACTATGAAATCCCAGAATAATAGATCAGATCACTATGAAATCCCAGAAACCCTAATGTAAATCCAGGAAAAAAATCTTGGACCTAGATCGAATACCAACCACAGAGATCGGAGGAGAACACCAACCCCAGAGATCGGAGCAAAAATCCTCGCGATTCCTCCGAGTTTGCTGTCATCGTGATGTTAGGTGTCACGATGGCTAAAGAGTAAAGATGGAGGCCAGAACCCAGCTAGCGCTCCAATGATAAGGGGAGACCGAGGAGGAGCACCATCTAAGGGAGGAGGTTGAGGAGGAGGAGGAGGAGAATACCTGAACTTTCTCTGAGTTCCCTTCAACATGATCGCAAACGGAGAAGAGTCGGTAGTAGACGGTCATCTATTGCCGACGGTGAGGGATCGTCGGCTGAGAGGAGGGATGGAATGGAAACCCTAGAGGAGATGGAATGGAAACCCTAGAGGAGGGAAGGGGAATAGATGCGAGCGGCGAGCCTGGGATGGGAAGCGATGTTTCGTCCGATCAAATGAAATAATATAACCTGATAACACTTAAGAGTTAAGCCGGTTAAGGAGTTAGGACCTTAAGGTTATAAATAGCGGGTTAAACAGGTTATAATCCGACCCGACCTGATCCGATTCAACCCATTTATTAAATGGATTAAACAGATTAAACGGGTCAGTAACCTAAAATCTGAATCCGACCCGATTATTAAATGAGTTAAACAGATCGATCCATTTACGATCCAAACCCGTTTAATCTAAACCTAAATCTGTTTAACATGAGTCAAATGCGGATCGGATTGGTGGATCGGATCGATTTTTACCACCCCAATGACAGTAATGCGAAAGGACATAAAAGAACTTAATAATAATTATAAAAAAATTTCAGACATATACAAACAATTAATTTACTTGGGAAAAAAATATTAAATCACATTCGCAATGCATTTGAATGTAACACAAAATCAAGATGTTTCATAATTTTATACATTATTCAAATTGAAAATAGCAAATTTCAAAAAAGATGCAACGAGATGGGCTTTATGGATTCTAGAAATACATAGAATTATTGGTTTCAAAATTTTTACTCTCAACAAATAGTTCAGTATCTATTAAGCACGTTGTATGTTGACAACCATTTTCTTCACAGCTTAGGCTTAGGTATTATTTAATTATATTTTATTTTTCATCATTTTTATTCTTATTTTTATTTTTAAAATATATCATATAACCTAAGATAGAAATATTTTTCAGACTAATATTTTTATTCCTACTCTTTTAAAAATTTTATTTATTATCTTTAAAAATAAAATTAAAAAATAAATCTCATATCTTTTAACACCATCATCAACATTATCATTATCATTATCTACATCACCATTATCACATTTTTCTACTGCCATCATTATCGCAATCATTTCAACTGTCGGCACTATCCTACAATCTTCCAAGGATCACAATAAATCGAATATACTTTTATTATTATTTTATCCACTCTTAATCCATATGGATCGGATAAATTTGTCTTATTAATTAAGATCGGATCAAATTAGGTACCCGATATGTTGAAATAAATTATGATCCTATCACCGTCGCTACATCACTATAATTTCTATGATCTCTATCACCATCTTTACCACACGACCATCATTATAATTAGTGCTCTATCATTTCCTCCGTCATTACAATCATTTGAATTATTATGTTTGTATTTTTTAACAAATGATCATAATAATTATATTTATATTTTTTTAAAAAATAAAATTTATAGCTTTCTATTTTTGAAAGTAAAAACATAAAATGATGCCAAATGATCAATTTTATCTAGTGCCTTTTTTTTAAAAAAAAAAACAGCAATAATTTCTTTTCTCTTTGGATGGCCAGTTTTCCTTCTTGTAAACCCATATATTTACTTTTGTTTATAGTGGCGTGGCATGTGCAATGCGTGTTTAAAGGAAGAGAGAAGAGATGGCGATGGAGTTCAACTTGAAGTAATTCTAGGTCGTGCTTAGGTCCGCCTAAGTTCAGGGACTAAAACGTAAATATCTAAACTTATTCTTGCCTGATTTAATAGCATGGAGTCCACGTATGCCTCCCCCCGATCCAACTCATGGTCTGAAACTTCGCAGCCCATGTCAACCTGTGGATCTTAAATTTCTGTAGTCCAAATTAAAGAACTGGGTGGAGGTGGAGACATGGATTCCAGAGTCTAGGTGACCTGTTGCACCCTTGAACCTAATGTTGGGTTCCACTTGATACTTAATCCAACATTAATTTAATCAAATCTAGCTCGTTCTCACACATATACAAGAAGAATACTTCGTGATGGACACGAAGTCGACACAGCCCTTTCCCCACAAAACCTGAAGTCACCGGAGGAGATCCTAAACTTTGAAATGCGGGGCTTAGCTGATGTAAAAGGTTTTCTCTTTTGGTAAACTAGGCGATGGAAAAGTTACCAAAGTTGGCATGACTGTCGAAACGTTATCACAGTTAGACGTAAGGAATCGATCCATCGCCATCTCCTCGGATGCGTTACAACTTTTTAAGACCCAAGGTGAGCTATCATATCTTCTTCTTGATTTTTTTTTTTTAATAAATTAATAAAAAATTTATAATTAAATTTAAAATTAAAAATAACTTCTCAATTGAAACATAACTTAAAAATAGCTTTCCAAATAATATGAAATGATAGGATTTTCCTACAATTATAAAGCAATGCTACACTATTATAAAAAAATACTGCGTTATTATAAAACAGTACTGCACTATTATAAAATAATAATGCATTATTATAAGATAATACTACACTGTTATCCTATTAAAAAATAACACGGTATTATTGTAAAGTAATACTACACTATAATAATATAATACTACCTTATTGTAAAGGAATACTATACTAATATAATACTGCATTGTTATAAAAGAATACTGCGTTAATATAATACAATATTATCTTATTGTAAAAAATACTGCACTAATATAATATAATACTGTCTTATTGTAAAAGAATATTGTCTTATTGTATAAGGATATAAGGATATAAGGATAATTTCAACCAAAAATAAGGAGTTGCTTTTAATTTATGTTTGGAATGGGAAGCTAATTTTATATAAAACCCGATTGAAGAGCTGTTTTTAAGTTGAAAGTAGAATTAAGAATTTATCTCTAATTCTCTATTTTTTTTTTAATTTATGAGCTCAAGATATGTATGTTTTTTGCTAAAAAAACTATTAGTGGCTAGTGCAACCTGTTAGATGAGCTCTCTCCGAGCGACAGTCTTTGATTAGACTTTGAGATTTCTTCAATTAAAAATAAAGGGAAAAAAATAGGCTTCTATTGAGAATTTGAGATAAGCGAGGGACACGAAGGTGCAGCCCACATCATGTGATAAAGAATTTGGAAGAAAAAAAAGAAGAAGGGAGAGAGAGGGATTTACAATACGCTCAGGAGCTATGCATGTGTAGGATCGGAGAATATTAAAAGCACTTAAGCGGATGCTATATATATATATATATATGTATATATATATATATATATATGTATATATATATGGGGAAGTGTATCAAGTGAGAAAAATGGCTTAATGTGAGAGGTAAGAGGTGAGAGGATATAATAACTTTTGGATCCACATTAACGGTTTAAATGAGAACGTGGTTGTCCAAACTATTCAAATACCTCTAAAATTTATTCATTTTTTTTTAGTTTTTTAATATGCGTGTGTAAACACACGTGGTGTTCATCTGAACCATTGACGTGAATTTAAGGATTATTATTATGTTCTTTCATCTTTCACATTAAATCACTTCTCTCACTTAATACGCTCCCATATATATATATATATATATATATATATATATATATATATATATATATATATATATATAAACTAACCAGTAAACAATTCTTAGTATATGATATGATAGATGCATATATAGTTTAGTCTGCCTGAAATTTTTGCTGATAGAATTCTGCCACCCAAGCACATGATCCTTGAGCACGGATGACCAAATACTAGCTTTATTATTATTAATATTTTTATCATTATGTGAATTTGAGACTGAAGTCTGATGATTATACAGAAGATCCAAGCAATTTTCGACCTTAATCAACAGAGTAAATTGCTTTGTGACATAGGACACATGACCACTGTTACCGAATAAAAGTTGATTAGGTGGCAACATCCATGACATGCGCGCATAGATGATCATTTCAAGTACCCGTATATTATGGAGTTGCGCTTCAAAATCTGATAACTTTTTAACCCATGGATTGATTATTAAACCGGTTCAAGAAGATATCCGGAAAGTAGAATCTTCCATTAACTTCTTGAACTCAAGAGGATTGTGTATTAGCTATACAATTTTGATCGTAGGTTTAGAGCATGCATGAGTGTGCTAGGTCTAGATAGATCGAGCGGAATAAACTATCAACCATCTTGAACTCGATCCGACATGGTGTGAAAAGAGATCAAACATTCTTCGGCTGAGCCGGTGACTAAGCTGATCACATAAGCTATGTTAGCTTGGATAAGCACAGCTCTTGAATGGTATCCAATATGCAAGGTCTTTCGTTTTAAAGTTCATCATGGAAACGACTCAGGCATCGAGAACATTATTCTATTAAAAATATCCAATCGAGAGAAAGACAAGTAAAAGCACAAAAAAAAGGGTCTGCTGTATTGCAAGAGAAGCAAGTTCCATTTGTAGAGGAAGGAATTGGGGCATGCCTCCCCTTCTGATTTATTATGTACCAAGGATATGATTTTATTTTTATTTGTATTTTGGTGTTGTTCTAGCAGGAGGCACTATAAGCCGACTCCATCGAGCAGTGCACGGTGTATGCAACACTGGTTGATTTCTTTGCACTTTGTTTAATGGTGCATCTGCAAGAAAATATTTATAATACGTAAATTGGAGGCATATGATGGGAACAAATTAAGCATTTTTTCTGCATGATGCTGTGTATGAAAAATTAAGGATAAATTCCAGAACAAATTTTATCAATAAACTGGATAAGTTAAAGAAGTGGATGGAGAAATGGTGGCGAGGTTTCTATCAAGAAAACAAAACATTGTAGTGAAGAGCCAATAGTTAGTTGACAATTCTTTACATACAACGAGACATGGTGTAGCTGAATAATTTAAAATTTTAATTTTACATATAACTTTTTTGACAATAAATCCATTGCAACAATTTGAAAGCTTGAAATGGATTTGATAAACATACTTCTTATCCTTTTTCATGTATTCTTCTTCTTTCTTGTTTGTTATAAAACTAAAAAAAGAAATATAATCTAATCCATTCTTGAGAAGTCGCTAAATGAAGTAAGATAGGTGGTAGAGCTTTTCTTTTTGAGATAAAAAAACGTGGCAAGGTTTAAAAATAGAGGAAGATTTTTGTAAATTCTGACAAATGATTTTTTAAATACCTAACCACATAGTAATACACTGGATTGTAGATGTTCAATCAATCTATGTTAACAAAAATCAGTCAAGTTGAACTATCATACCACCTTGTATATTATGTAACTCAAAATCATGAGAGTTTCTTTAGCATGGGGCCACCCATACTAGTTGGAAAGAATTCAGTATAATATTTTTCAATCAAAGAACCTACTTCCCAAGAATCATAATTTAGAGTCCCACTCTTCGCTGCTAGGTTTCGTTGCGTTTCTACAAATAGTTGGTGTTTCAAGAATCATGTTGCAACTTGTACCAAAACCCAATCCAAATTTAAAAATCGTGACTTTACAAGCTGGTATATTATTATTTCATGGCGTGACTTGATACAGCTACTTGTTAGGAAGGTAAGAAGGTTTTTATATCGGAAAGACTTGATATATAAGTTAGAGTTCAATCAATCAAAAAGCTTAAGCCATTAGGTTTTAGATCCAACCATTTGTATTGACTCATCTATTTTTCATTATTTATTTCATGCCGGCTGAATCTTATGAGTGATTTTCTATATTGGATTGGATCATATTTTTAATATATTTTTTTATTATAGTATAGGTGAAAAAAATATCTTTAATTTTATATCAATTATAAATTAAAAAAAATATAATTTATATGAATTGAAATTTTTTTTATAAAATATTTTTAAAAAATTAGATCGTACAGCCAAGTACGGTAGCATTAAAGATGAAAACAAACAATATTTCATATACGTAGGTGTGGAATCAATTAAACTATTTGAGGTATTTAATATTTAATCGTAATATTTTTATATATATTTATTATAGTATAGATATTAAAAAAAAAAGGAAAAAAAGATTTGGCCCGGCCGAAATTTCCATTTCATCCCGGCACCTGGTCGTTCAAAAGGCCGTTTTATCTTTAATAAGTAGCCCATGTGTGCGTGCCCGTATCCATCTACAATTATGTATGAAGATAAATTTAAATATGTGTAAATACACGTCTAATCATATTCAATGATCGTGATACATATTTTCAACATTTGTTCATGATTAGACATGAAATGACAGAGAAACAAAGAAGTCAGCGCTTGCTGCCGAAAATTCCCCACGGCTGTCTCCCCTTGAAGTCTGGGCCAACATCGATCATTACCATAATGGGAGTAGTGCGATGAACGGGATCATCAAAAATATGGAATTTTATTTTAGAAGATGCCGGAGTTGGATAAAGGGAAGGAAGCTCAGCGACATGGAAGCTTGCTACTTTCTTCTGGGAAGCAAACTGCGATCATCAGTTTGGATTTATGTGATGGAGGCAGACCATAAAAACGAAAAGTAAACGAAACTAGCAAGCAGCCTGCGTCAAGACTCAAGATGCGAGAGAGTGAGATTACTCGGAAGACTCATCCTAATTGCCTTGCAAACTTGTATTTGGCGGTACGGTGAACACGCCCATCTTTCTGGCTCACCTATGTGTAGGATTTAAATCGGGCTCAGCTAGACCCAGAGTGAACCGAAATTTCACACGCCATATGGTTATCTTTGTTTGGTTATCAGACCGGGATGGAGGGAAAGGGGGATGAGATCAACTTAGAGTAAATTTGGGGCACCATCAAAAATTCTTCGACCCTTTTGGCCGCTGCTCCATCTTCTCGATTCCCGAGCCCTCCGTCCGAGCCTCCGCCTCACGGGCAGGGTACAATAAATACAACACGCATGGCATGAGGTTGCTTTATTGCTTCTGCTCCCTCTGTTCTACTTTAAATTGGATACTTCCGTCCGTTTCCCATGGGTGCAAGCTCTGAAGTAACGGCTGTTATAACGGTTCTCGAGGCTTCCGGTTCCATTTGTACGCGCACACAATAATTTCAACCACCCGATCCGCTATTTTATTTTATTTTATTATTATAAAAATCGTATTAAATAAAAATAATAATTATTATTTAATAACTTCATCATCCATATAATAAGAATAGTGTTGTCCATAATTAACGCCAATAAAATTGACGATTCTCTTAAACTTAATAAACAATCGTCCAAGCAAATGATATCATGCCCTTCATTTATTTCTCTATTATTTGTCATATATAAATAAATAGCATAATTTTTGAAAAAAATTATAAAAAATATAGTTTAAATTTAAAATATTTTCAAGTGAATCAAATGTGAATAGATTACGATGGGTTACGTGCGAAAATCTTAATTTTTTGATATATTTTATCTCTTTTATAGTATATAATATTAATTAAAAATTTTACTAAAATAATAATGCTAGATTGATAATATATCAATATGTAAAAACTAAATGACAGTGGTGCAAGATCATATCTATATATTTTAACTATTTTATATGAAATTCGAATGCTTTTTTATGGTATTTATCGATCGCTCATCGGCTTTTATCAAGATATTTGCATATAAATCTTATCATATGTATAATATAATATATAAATTTTAAATATCAAATAAGTTAATAAATATAAATATCAATCTTGTAGCTATACATATAAGAGTTTATAATAATTTTTAGTTACTTAAAATCTATTTATTTATGGAGAGAAGGGAGAGTTTATCAAACTTAAATAGAGTAAAGAAATGGATATAACTATTTTAGTAATACATGATTCACCGTATTGATTCAAATAAAAATTTCAACCAAGACATTGGCTTGTAAATATTCATAAATATAATATATAAATTTAAAATTTAAAATTTTATTATATTTTTATTATTGAGATATTTACAATGAGAAATGTTGGAAATAAAACATCATCTATTTTCATTTTGATGAAAATTATATTAAAATATTTATTTTTTATTATTGTATTAATTTTGTTATTGATATTTTTGATCTATAATAAATATTAATAATAAAAATAATTATGTTAATCATCCGAATAATTTATTTTTAATTTTTTCGTTGGAGAAATTATTACATGCAGCAGGTTGCAAGTGAAAAGGACAAATCCGGAGCATATGCACGGTGGTGGATAGCGCGCAATCGGAAATGGGGGTAGCGTGGCGGATTTGACGCGGTCCATTTGCACCGGTACATCCAATACGCGCCGTGCATCTGCTCCGGCTTCACTTGGACCTGGTGCATGGAATAATTTATCGGAAGGAAGAGAGCAGGCCGTATAACGGCCGTTATTTAAAACTGCTGCAGGCATCTTTCCCGCTCCCTACGGTAGCAAATAACCCACTTGCTGTTATATCCCACTCGAAAGGGCATTTTCGTAATCTCGTCTTCTCTCTCTCTATATATATATATCCGACCTCGGGATTCTCGGCTTTCTCTCTCTCCCTCCTCTGCTTTCTTCCTCAAGCTCTCGCTCTCCAGTACCAGCTTCTGTTCTTCCTCTCTTCTGTTGTCAGCTCTCCTTCTCTCTCTTCTCCCATCCCTCTCTCTCTTCTCCTCTATTCCAAGCCCTAATCTCTTTATCTCACTCTCCCCTTCGTCTCTTCTCCGATTCCGTTCTCCGGCGATGGCTAGGGTTTCGGGCGCTGTCGAGCGTGAGCTTGCGCGAGGCCTCTGATGCGGGAGGGAAGAGGCTCTCTTTCCGCCGAGGGAATCGTGCGCGTGACGTAGCGGGGAGAGCTTTTCTTGATCTCTGCCTTGCTTTTTTCCGAGTTCCGAAGCAAGGGTTTTGGAAGGTTTCTGGCGATTCAAAAGAGAGGAGGCTTGATTCTCTGATGAAAACGAGTGGGTTTGCCTTCAGATCGAAGTAGATTAGGGTCTTTGTGCTTGAATGCGTGGTCCAAGGTAGTTCACAAGGTCTCAGAGCGGGCTCTTCCAGTTGGAAGGGATATCGGTTGCGCGCCTGTTTCTTGGTTTCCGGGGTTCAAATCCCACTTTATGGCCTGATCTTTGATCTTTTACAAAGTCTTTGGAGGCCGGGTTGAAGCAATTCGGAGGTCATTATTGAAGGATTTGTAAATATCTGAACTCTTATTTCTTTACAAAATTTTGCTTCTGTTTTTTTTTTTTCTGGTAAGAAAAAAGCGGGCGTTTCTGTTAGCAAAAGCGCCCTCCCCTGGCTTTTAACTTATTTAAGGATGCTTCCTTGAACCCTAAAGCCAGCGACCAAACACCTGTACTAGGATTCTGTTCTGTCTATTAGAATCCCTCGTCAGGCTATTCTCACCCTTATCTCGCAATCGCGGCAAGGTTTTCTTGAGAATCATAGGACCGATACTGGAAAGAGAAGCAAAAGAAGGAAAAGAGAAAGGGAAAAGAGAGACTGGGAGAAGGGAAGTACTGGTCTTGGGTAACTCTCTTTGCTTTCTTTTGGTCTCGAGAACCATTTTGAAACCAGTGTGAAGAGATGGCCACGGCAGTGGCGGTGAGGAGCGGCGGAGGCGGTGGTTTGGAGAAGCAGCCGATGGACGCCGGGAAGTACGTGAGATACACGGCAGAGCAGGTGGAGGCGCTCGAGAAGGTCTACGCCGAGTGCCCCAAGCCAAGCTCGGTGCGCCGTCATCAGTTGATCCGTGAGTGCCCGATTCTAGCCAACATTGAGCCCAAACAGATTAAGGTCTGGTTCCAGAATCGAAGGTAAGAGCTAGGTGGAATGGCAAGGAGATGGACTTGGTTAATCATATTGTCTCTAAATTTATGAATTTTGTTTGTCGTTTCTTGGAATGTCAAGGTTGGAGTATTTGAGATTCTTAGAAAGCCATTTTCTTTATGTTACCGGGCTTTTGAATGCTTTTCTTTTGAAACAAAAAAAAAAAAAAAAGTTAAATCACGTTCTTCAGTTTTCTTTGGAATGAAGCTCTCTCAAATCTTTTTTAAGAGAAGCGTGTGATGAAGCACGAGAAAAAAAGGAAAACAAATACAGTAAGCGTGGGAAAAGTAAGCAAAATCCAGATGATAATGGCACAATTTTTGCATTACCCCTAGACATGGTATCCTTTACAAACTTTGGAATATTGGGTAAATTTGTTTTCGAGGACACAACATTTTTTTTGGCCCATTTGCCAATCCTTAATCTCGTTTGCATGTGTAGATGGACTGTTTTAATGTTTGGAGTTTGGCTTTGCATGACATTTTCCATTTTGCAAACATGCCCTGGCAACCGGGAGGTGCAGAATGATAAGATTAGTGCCCTTGTCTTCTTTCAGGTGTCGTGAGAAGCAGAGAAAAGAGTCTTCCAGGCTTCAGGCTGTTAATAGAAAGTTGACTGCGATGAATAAGCTTTTGATGGAGGAAAATGAGCGCCTTCAGAAGCAGGTCACGCAGCTGGTTCATGAGAATGCATACATGCGACAACAACTACGGAATGTAGGTTTTACACTAGTCTATTTGGTAGTTAGATCTTTAGCTCTATGGGTCATGAATGAAGTTAGTGGCAAAGTCTGAGATAAAGCTTTACATGCTTTTACAAGCTTACAATGGACTTTAATTACCATTCCTGTCAACAGCCCATTCAGTTAGATTATTGTTGTTCCAGTTGTCAAGTCAAGCTGCCGGTTAGCATAGCTTCTTGCTTTGCAAATTAGAAATGCAATACTATGGAGTTCTTGATTAGATTAGATGAAGTATATCCCATTTTCTCTTCATCCATGTTTTGTGCTTTACTTTTCCTGTAGGCTTCCCTGGCTAATGACACAAGCTGTGAATCAGTTGTGACCACTCCTCAAAATTCTCTAAGAGATCCAAGTAATCCTGCTGGGTATAATCTTCTCCCATTCCCCTTGTAGATGCGATCTATTCTTTCCAAATCTAGTATGTTTTTGTTATGTTGTAAACTCTTCTCTTGTGC